>NW_027512527.1:2116131-2418436 GCF_048772815.1 Callospermophilus lateralis | reverse complement strand
GATGAACACAATCATTATTTAGTTTGGGGAAGTTAGGAGAATATAGAGTTAAAAGTAAGGAAAGAAAAAGCTAAAGTCTTTTGTTTTTTAAGTGATCGGAACAAGAAGATCAAATTAAGCAGATGATGGATGTCTCTCGGGTATAGTTCTTTGTAAGAGTCCCATAGTGCCTGTGAATTCTTCCTGTGCCTCACTTTTAAGAATACCTCTCTTTTCTGCAATTTTTAGACACAAACTACAATATCAGTAGTTGAAGAGGATCTAAAACTTTTACTACTTATGCTAAGAGCCTCGATGTCCACAAAATCTAATCTAGAAGGTGGGTTCTTCTTGAGAAGAAATTGCCATGTTGGAAAGACTTAAAATTTTATTGGAAAGATAAAGAATGGCTTCTTGCTTTCATGCTTCTTACTTTTCTTGGCACTACTCCCTCAAACAAGTTCTTAAGTCCTTGTACACATATAGAGATAAGCTGTTTTATCCTTTACAGACCAAATAAAGAAATTAGAAGGTGACTGCAATTCACTACAGTCTTCTAAAGTTGGACTGGAAGAGGAATGCAAAACTCTAAGGCAGAAAGTGGAGATTTTAAATGTACTCTACCAGAAAAATGAGATGGCACTACAAAAGTAAGATTTTCATTGTTTGTTATTGTTATCACTGTGTGAACTAATAGATAATTTTATCTTAAGATTATTTACAACTTCTTCTAGTTGCAATAAGTAGAGATTTGTCTTTTTTCCTTTGTGTTTTGTTTCCTATAAGTTGCATTTTTCTTTCCATCGTCAGTCTTAAGAGTCCTGAGGTAGTTGGAACCATAAACTAAGGCTGTGAGGACATCGTAATCAATTGTCAAATTCATATGAAGGCAAGAAGTGGTAAAATGCTATTAACAGTCACTGATGTGGAAATACCTCTCAAAGTTCTAGACCCTTTCTATGATCCCCCTATTTATTTTAATTACCTTTCATTGTGATCAGTTATGTTCTAATGTTTTGAACTTGTATCTCTAACTCTGGACCTTTAAAAATACTGAGTGATTTGGAATGACATGTTTTAGTAGAATAAAAACTTCAAAAAGGAATAATATTTACTTATTGATGGTACAAGTTTTGGACTTGAATATCTCAGATGTTCACACAAAATTGAACTGTGGCAAGGACCTTAGGAGTTATGATTACAGAAGTACTTGTTTGTAGAATATATTTATATATTAATCTTCTTAGTGTGGAGCTAGTTATTTTTTGAAAGTTCATTTGAAGTTTTTAATCCACAAAAATACTTGGATTCTCTAAAAATAGGTTGTGTCAGATTTTATTTGCACCTGATTTTACTCTTCGGTATATATATATATAATCTTGTAAAGCAAAGACAGACCTTCTTACAGACCTAACTATTTTTAGGTATTTTGACTTCTGTTGCCTAATTAATGCATTAAATATTGAAACCTTTCCATTAACTTTTCTAAAATTCTGTGATCTCCAAGCGACCTTTTTAGAATCTCAAATTTTTGTTCAGGCCAGTTCTAAATTCCTGGCCTGTTTCAAATAAACATTTCTCATTTTATCACTTTTTTTTAAAAGAACACTTGTTTTCTCTGTCCCTACTAGTAATCTGAATGACCTAAATGGCAATTAATTTTTTTGTAATGCAGTTAAATTGTAGCACTATTTTTCTCAACTCCTCCAAAATTCATTCAGTCATCATCTGTGGTTTTTACTCTTTTTACTCATCCCCAGGTACTATGTTAGTTCATGCCTCTGTCATCTTTTCTGTTTCTAACCTAGATCATCTGTCTTCATTCTCCATTTTTTATATTTGTATATAACTTATTTCAAATTCTTAGTAGTTTTCTCTATAGCCGCTTGAGTGGACTTTCTAAAATATAAGTCTATCCATGTCAATATGTGCCTGTGGTTTATGAAGAATTTGCTTTCTATTTGATGACCTGTTCTTTTTTTCTTCCTTGTATCTTTTTAATAGTTTAAATATTTTTAATTATTTTCCTCATCCCCTGTATAAGCTTGATGTAATCATAAATTATAATGGAATTATAATTATATAATTATAATTTTATTCATCTTCTCATAATTTAAAGGCCATGGTATATATTCTGGATTTAATAAAAACCTGACATAGATTAATAGGTTTATTTTTTTTTTATGGGCTTTAAGTAGCTCCTGAATCAGATAACTGTTGTGGCATTGTATGTTAGTACTTCATATAGTGTGAACTCCACAAGACATTCATTCAATTTATACACATATTTAAAGTTTCTGTAGTTCTGCATTCTACACTGTTGGTTTCTTATTTGAAATTATTTTCATTTTATTTGAACATTGTCCTTTAATGATAGATTTGATTAGTGTATCAAAGGTAGTACAAGGATAAACAGAGAATAGTATTTTATTCACTAAATATTGCTACCTTTATAATCTGTATTAGGTTGACATGAACTTCATGATTAGAGTTAAAACCAGTTTCCATTTTTAAAGGATCTTTCTTTTGGCTACTGAATTTTGACTGTTAGTTAGTTTTAGCAATTTAAAAATATCCAATTAATTACCATCTGTTTTAAATTTTTTCTTTAAGGAGTCCATTATCATTGTTGTTTGGTCTTATCCCTCTTCTAGTTTCTGTAGTCCTTTCTCTGTTTTTTTAACAGTTGTATTGGGAAATGCCTAGGTGTAGTTTCTCCCACCCCACCCACTTTTTCTCTTGCAGTTATGTTGCTTGGGACCATTAAACACTTCTTGAATTTTCAAGTCTTTTTCTAAATGTTGATTTTACCTCATTCTCTCTTCTGATTATAATAATGCATATTAGAATTTGATTTCCCCTGCCTCCTACATTCTGGATTTACTTCTTCTGGATATTTTCTTCTGACCTGTGTTAAAAGCTCTAGGATTTTTTTCACTTCCCAAATCTGCTGCTAAAATCATTCATTGAGTTTAGGATTTTAAAAAATTCAGGGTTTAAAATATTATTTTAGTTGTAGATGGAAACAATATTTTATTTTTTATAGGATTTTTTTAAGAGAGAGAGAAAGAGAATTTTAATATTTATTTTTTAGTTTTTGGCAGACACAACATCTTTGTTTGCATGGGGTGCTGAGGATTGAACCTGGGCTGCACGCATGACAGGCAAGCACACTACTGCTTGAGCCACATCCCCAGCCCAACACAATATTTTATTTATTTTATGTGGTGTTGAGGACTGATCCCAGTGCCCCACACATGTGGGGCCTGTGCTTCACCACTGAGCCACAACCCCAGTCCTATTTCAGTACTACAGCTCAAACCCAGGACCTTGAGCCATGTGCTCTACTATTGAGCTACCTCCCCAGACTCCTTGCTTTTTCTCATAAGGGACTAGGGTCTTACTGCTTTCCAAGCTATCTTTAATCTCATAATTCTGCCTCTGCCTCCTGAGTATCTTCGACTGTAGGTAGGTCACCACACCCAACTATTTCTTGGTTTTATAGTTTCTAATCCTTTGACAAAATTCATAATCTTTTTTTTTCCTCTTTTGTGGTGCTGGGGTTTGAACCCAGAGCCTTGTGCATGTAAGGCAGCACTCTACCAACTAAACTATATTCCCAGCCCTGAAATTCATAATCTTGACTTTACTTTTTTGACTATATAAAGAACAGTGATTTTAAAACATGTGGGGATAACCCCATTAGCTGGTTTCCTTTTCTGTGGGATTTTTTCTCACAGAATTTTGTCTGATGCAGTGCCTGGTCAGTTTTGATTGGCCAACATTGTTGTGATAATTATAGATGAAATTTGAGGACTAAGACGAAGTTATCTTCTTATAGAAAAGGGTTGAGATTACTTGAGTAAGATTGTCACTTTAAACTTAGTCAGCAATTAAGATAATTAAAAAATGACTTGTCTTTTCAATGTTTTAGTATTTTTCCTTTTGGATTTTTTTGCCTGTTCATCACTTAAGTGTGCAGTACTTTCTAATCTAAACTCAAAGGCTAGGGCTTTTATTAAGGGTCCCTTTATTGGTAGCCTCATTTTTCCTCTAAGCCCAGGAATTTAATGAAGGCTTGGTTCAGACTCATATCTTTGTGTTATCTTCAATAGGAGAAAAGTACCTTAAAGTGCCAGCCTTACTTGTAATTCTGAGATTCCTTTTTCTAATGGATCTTGGCCACATACATATATCTTCACTGACTTTTTAGCTTGGATCCCTTCAAACACAATTTTATATTCTTATAAAGATGTTTTGATTGTTCTTAGTGATCTCAGACTAACTCTTTGATAATTGGAAACAAAATTCTCTCTGTCCTTTAAGATTCAGTTTTCTCCATATTCCTTCTTAAGCCAGTGGGGAAAATTATTATATTCCTTTAGGCATCATTTATACCTGAAACAGTGAGCTCTTTTATTCTTTAGCATCTTACAAGGTAACTAGTATATTATAGCCACTCATAAAATACTTGCTGAAGAATTAAATGAGAAGCTATATAAGAATATATTATGCCTTTTTCTATTTGGTATCAGTAATCCTTTTTTACTGTAGTTCTTCTGATTTATGGAAAATTAAGTTTCAAGTTAATTATCTTTTGAATTGGAACTATGGCTAAAGTAGTACAAAGATAGCAGAAAGTAGTATTTTTTAAATCATTAATTGTGGCTACCTTTGTGTCAGTAGATGAACATCTTGAGTTTCATGATCAGAGTTAAAACTTGTCAGTAGATAATACTCTGATAGTGGGTCAGTTTGGCTTCTTTTTCTGGTTGATAGACATTACCAAAACTCAGATTTTTCTTTTTGCTTAATTTACAATTCTTTTGAAATAGATATCTAAAGTGTGAAAAAAGTTCTGTGGTTAATTGCATAGCTAAAAGACATATTCTAGAAGATTTTTTCTTTGACTGACTATATGGTACCAGTCTTGGATTGAGAAAAGAGTTCCTCCATGACAAAGATATACTTAGTGTCCTCCCCATGGCAGAAACGAGAAAAGAATTATCCCCTGCTTTATCCTAATATGTTTAATTATGTTAGGTTGATCAGTCTTGATCTTCCACATTGAAGTAAAGTGAGTTTTTATTATCTTACACACAGGAGACTTGGCCTTGGGGCACATGTTGTTTTCACATTTATTTTATTTACTGGTAAGTAGAGAATTAAGAGGAGGAGAAGTTAGAAAATGTAAGTGATTTGCCAGAGTTTGATTTATGAAATTGCAGGTTTGAATTCCTATTTTATGTGCATAAGCATTTTATATAATTGTGGGAAGTGATATTCACAAAGAGAAACTTTTGATTTGATAACTGGCTTTATTTTAGGAAACGGAGTCAAGAAGAATGTGAGAGACTAGAAAAAGAGCAGCAGCTGTCAGCTGCAGGTGAAAAGGTGGTTTCTGCTGTACAGGAAGTTAAAAATTACAAGTGAGTTCAGTTTCTAAAGGAGGGTGTCAATGTCTAATGAATTAGTGTTAGCTTTCTTTTTAATCTTTTTTTTACATTATGTAGATAGAAGAAAATAGCATGAAAGTATAAATAACGAGAGGATATGAACACATTCAATTCACACAGGAGAAAAAATAAATTTCAACTTAACAAATGAAAAATGTTAACAAAAATTTACTTGTACCCAATGGGCAAGACCATAGGGAACCTGGTCAATGCAAACAGTTCTGGGGGTTTTGTATGTTGTAGTAATTCTTTAAGAAATCAGTTTGCTGTGTGTTATATCAAGACCCACAAAAGTGTGGCATTTGATAGACCTTGGAAATCTTCTATGGATATAATTTGAAAAAAAGAAAAAAAGTTTTAAGGAGGAAGATATTTACAGCAGAATTACTTGAGAACACACTGATGAACAGTTAAGGAAATTATAATTTATCAATTCAGAATCTCTAGCAATTAAATGATAAAGAAGTTATTAGTATTAGGTTTTTATTTTATTTATTTATTTTTGGTGCTTTACTACTAAGCTACATCCTTAGACCTTTTTTTTTTTTACTTCGAGACAGGGTCTCAGTTGCATATGTTCCCACTTAATTGCTGAGACTGACCTCGAACTTGTGATCCTCCTGCCTCAGCTTCCCAATCATTGGGACTACTGGCATGTGGCATTGCACCAGGCCTGTAGTATTAGTTTTGATCACACTGGATTCATATAACTATAGAAATGTTTTTCTTATGTATGATAAAAGTCTTTAAAAGTATAGCTGATGGAATAAAGGGAAAATGGTCAGAATGTTTCAAATTTTATTCAATTGTTGTAATTCTTAGGCGGAGAATTGAAGAGATGGAAGAAAAATTACAGAAAACCGAGCGCTCATTTAAAAACCAGGTAGTAATTAATACTGTCCTGTAGTTGCAGAATTCTTTGATATCTAATACAGACAATTATAGGCTATTATAATGAATCCCTAAAAACATTTTTTTTAATATGTTGTCTTTTTCAGATTGCTGTGCATGAGGAGAAAGCTCATGATAATTGGGTAAGATTTTTTCCCCTTTTCTTTATTTTTTGCATAGCCTACCACAACTGAATTTGAATATTTTCTCTTTAATAGCTCAAAGCTCGTTCTGCAGAAAGAGCTATACCTGAAGAGAAAAGGGAAGCTGCTAATTTGAGACAGAAGTATGTGATTTTTGGTATCTTACAGTATGTTTTATAGTGTTTTAAGGTTATGCTAGATATTATCTATGATTGCTGTTTCATAATTCAGCCCATTCTTTCTCAATATTCAAGACTACTAGAAATGACCCAAAAGATGGCAATGTGGCAAGATGAACCTGTGATTGTAAAACCAATGCCTGGGAGACCAAATTTACAAAATCCTCCTCGGAGAGGTAGGGGGCACTTTGTAAAAGGAGCTATTATATTTCTTGGTGCAGAATGTATGTAAATTACTTTATATTTCTGTGTATAATGGTTATGAAATAATCTGAATGATTTGCTAAAGCGGGAGGTGTGGGGGTTGGTGTCAGGGAGAAGGCTGCCTTATAGTAGTAACACGGCATTGTTGTCTTTAGGTCCACTGAGCCATAATGGCTCTTTTGATCCATCCCCCGAGAGTGGTGGAGAATGTTCCCCTCAACTGACAGCAGAGCCAGCTGGGAGACCTCCTTCTGCTACTCTTAATCAAAGAGATATGCCTAGAAATGGATTTGGTGAGCATTCACATGTTGCTTTATAGTAAACTGCTTCAAGGTTTTGTTTTTTTTCCCTTTTGAATATTCTAATAAAAACATAGAATTTGGGCCTGTACAATATATAGAAGATAATTTCTTACTTTATCCTAGTGAATGTTTTCTGTAAAATCTGTTCTAGAATAGAAAACATTTTTTTTTCCTGGAGGTCCCTGTATTGTTTTTTTCTTTTAAATTTTACACTGGGAAGTGTAAACCTTTATCTTTAAATTAAATCTCTATGGTGTTCCTTTTCCAAATATTATAAAAGTAGCCTTAAACTTTATGTAGCATACATATTTCCAATATGAAATGCTGAGTCTTATTTCCAAATCTAAATAGGACTGTAGTCTTGGTAAGATTGGAAGTCAGGTTATACAGACTAAAGAAAAGCCAACCTACACATACTTCAAGTCTATAGCTTAAAGTTTAGGACCAGTACATTTGCTGTTCTAACAACCCAAGGCAGTTCTTTATTTTACTTAAGTCTCTTCATAAATTGTGATTTACGTATTGGGCAACCCATTTTTTTTAAATATTTTTAATTGTAGATGGTGTGGTGCTGAGAATCAAACCCAGTGCCTCACACATGCTAGGCAAACACTCTACAACTGAGCTATGACCCCAACCCCTGGGCAACCCATTTTTAATGTTGCTTTCTAGTTATTGTTGAACCCTGACCTATCCACCAGTGGTTTATTTCTTCTGAAAAATACATACAAGGGCTCTGATCTTTCTTTCCCAAAGGTCAATGGATGGACCTTTACCTTGTACTCAATGGTCTTCTGAGGCATCTGGGAAATCCATTGCCTCTGGTAAAGAGACCAAGTAATTTCAAAGAATCTGTAATTGTGGATGCAGGATTTTTATTCTCTTCATGTTAGAATGAGTTTGAATCCATTCTTTGATCTCTAACAGACCCAGGATGTGGTCCAGCTCACATGAACAGCAGCTCCAGAAGTTCTTCTCCAGCTAAGGTGACGGATGAGGGCAAGGTAAGTTCTGTAGTTACTGTGAATCACGTAGTCGTGCAGGAACATGTTGCTTTCCTACAGTACTTGCTCTTTGCTTTATCCTTCTTTGTGTTCTAGTTGTACTATCCCATTTGTTTTTTAAAAAGCAAACTGTTCCCCAAGAACCTGAGACCCCCTCAGTTTCTACCATTACTTCTTTGACTGAGCATCCAGTTGGAGTAAGTACTTAGAGGTTGAGAACTGAATTGGGTTTTATTCTGTGCATTTCTGGGAAGGATATTCAGAGCATGACACTGATCTTGTTTGCTTTAAACTGCGTGCAATATTGAGCTTACTTTTCTCCTTAACTTGGAAATGTGGCTTAAGTGTGTACAACTATAATGAACTATAGAATGTGAAAAGTTATCACTCTAACTTTATATGGTGTTTTGTGCTGAATGTTCTAAGGCAAAGTAAATTCATTAAAAATTATATAATTCATCATTTTTATTTTTGTTTGGAAGAATGCTATTTAAGAATTCCTCCATTTGTGCAAACCCTATTTTGAGTGATTTGAATTAGATTGGTATCAGATTTTCTGAAAATGAAATACTATTTCAGTGCAACAATGATAATCTGAAATGACCTCTTGAGCCAGTCCCAAGCAATGGTCTCATTTGTTCACATAAGTGCATTCTCTGGTAACTGTGTTGCTATTATATCTGGTAGGTCTTCTGCAGCTCTATAATAAAATAAATTTTTAATTGTTTAGTTTCAAACCCACTACTCATAGGAAATGATAAATCAATATCTCAAATGGTGTACAGTAAATGAAAGTAAATATTAAAGCCTTGTCTTCCTAATTTGTGTATATAGCATTGTGTTGGAAAATACTTCTCAAGTTACAGTGTATACATATTCCAGGAATATACATCTCTGGAGCAATCTAAGGGCAGCTTAGATAAGACCCCCCAAACCCCTTTGTAGTAGAAGATTTAAAAGAGAGCAAAGACCCGTTGTTAGAGAGGAATAGAGGTGGGAAAAGCATGGCTTGGAGGCAAACCTGGGATTGAGATCCTTTAATATGCAGTGTGGCCTTCAACAAATTACGATAATCCATTTGCTTTTGTTCCTTCTTATTTAAAACAAGACAGTCTACTTAAAGATCTCAGAGGTTGAATAATATATGAAAGACTTACTGAAGATACTCTGAATAGTAGCTATTATTACATGGGTAGAGAATGGATTTTTCATTTTATTCTGTTCATTCTTAATATGGAAGAAATTAGCTATTGTGATGAAAGGGAAGTGATGGGGAGGGGGGGGACTCCCTTTGAAATAGGTTGTAGTGAATACAGCATGACATACTGGTCAGAAATCACCTCTGTTAATAACCTCTGCCAGTCCTCTTGCCTTTCCCTTTCCTGTGCAGATATAATCAGTAACAAACTGCTTCCTCTTGTGGAATTCTTCTAACTTCTGTAAGCTGTCAGTGGGAATACACAGGAGGGGTGGGTAGAGTTTTGTTGCACTGATGGTGTTCTCTGGACAGGTACCTGTTTTGGGTTTTAGCTTTTATCGGTGTTGGTACTTTGTCTTAATACATAGGAATTTTAAAACTTTTAACTGCTTTCAAATCTTAAATTGCAGGTTAATATGGCTATGAAAGGGCCCCCTCCTTTCTCAGGGGTACCCTTCATGGGCCCCCCTAAGGAACCCCCGATGGGACGACCTCCACCACCTCCCTTTTGGTATGGACCGCCATTTCAGCTCGGTGGGCCTTTTGTGCCTCGGCCAATTCCTCCACCATTTGGTATGATGATATGAACAGTAGTGATTGACTTATAAATCACATTCATCTTTCATTTCTATTGCTTGCTAAAACAGTTGGTTGCTATCTCAGGTCTTAACAATGAAAGGATACAGCTGAGTACATTTTAACTTTTCCTCCAGTTCTCTTGGATATATGGGACACTACATAATCTTATACTGAGATAGGCAATAGCTATCTCATAGACAAGGATAAGGGGCTATATAGAGAAAAGCCAGAAATATTACTTCTGCAGATGTTTGTTGAAAATATGTTGATATGCACTGCAATAGATGGAAAGGTAGATGAGACACATGCCATAACTTAAAATTTTGTCACAGATATGAAAATCCTATAACATAAAGTTTGTAATCACCCATAATGGAAGCATAAGCAGTAGGTTATAGAATATAGAAAAGGAAAAGTCAAACCCTCCTTACCTTGAGAAAAGTCAGAGGGAAGTGTTAAAGAGGAGGATTTAACAGTGACCTAATGAATGTTGCTGATTTAATTAGGTGGCTGTGGAAGGCCTTTTCCAGGAGGGCATGCACCTTGATTCTGATGGCATGTGTAAAGTCCATGCTGAAATACTTCATGAATTTTTAATGGATACAGTAATAAATAGTGGGATTTCCTTTTATCAAAATTTCTTTGATGTAGTAAAGTTCTTATTTCATAATCTATCATCTTGTCATGGTAATATAGTACTTCCAAATATAAATGGAGCTCTTGTGAGATAGAAATAATTCTTCAATTATATAGTAGGGAAAGAAAAAAGATAAGCCTGGAGCTAGGTAGAGCCATGTTTAAATCCTTAATATGTTGCTTCATGGCTGGTTGGCCAGGCTATAACCTAAACTTGTTCCATTTTAGTTTGCCTCATCTGGCAAGTCAGGATGTTCACCAGTTGATGTTCTAGGCTTGGGAGAAATTAAAGACTATATTAACATACTTGAAATCACCCAAGTTCAGAAATTTCTGGGTATTTACATAACTTCCTTTTTATTTTCCAGGTCCTTGTATGCGTCCACCAATAGGCTTCAGAGAATATGCACCAGGTGTTCCACCTGGACAATGGGATTTGCCTTTTGACCCTCGTGATTTTTTTCCAGGACCTGCATCATTTAGACCTTTAGGCTCATTTGGCCCAAGAGAGTACTTCATTCCTGGTGCCCCATTACCACCTCCAACTCATGGTCCCCAAGACTATGGGCCACCACCTGCTGCAAAAGACTTAATGTCTTCAGGTTTTAAAGATGAACCTCCATCTACACCCGATTCTCAGAGTAGTGAGGGCTGTTCACAGGCCTTAAAACAGGGCCCATAAAATTAACCTCTGACACTTAGTCAGAAAGTGGACTATGAACTATTCATTGTGTTGAAGGATTATTGGCTTCAAAATATAAAAGTTTATTTTAAATGGTTTATGTTTTTAGAATGAAGCTGCCTTGGCACAGTATACATTTGGAGCCAAAATATTTTCCCCCTAAATATCCCCCACTTAAACTAGAGTATCCTTCCAACTTTAAAATGTGCAATAAGGAATACCTTTGTTTTAGTTAATGTAGCATATACAATTGCTAAATGATTTAGAATGTCATAATTATGGACATTTTCTGTGGAAATGCTTTAAGAACATGTATTTCCATTATCCTATTTTTAGTGTATTCCAGCTGATAACAGAGAAATAGTGTTTTATAAGCTTGATTTTTCTCTTTAAATATCTGGTCGCAGAGACTGTTACGCTAAAAATGTTTACTCAAAGATCATAAACTTTATTTTCCTTCTTGCTGAAGTTCTTTGTTGTAATAGTTCATAAAAATTGTTTATTAATATTTCCCAAGTGTCTGTTGATTCATTGGATCATCATGAGACTTTGTGCCATTGGGGAAGCATGTAAACTCACTCTCAGAACTAAAGATGGTGACTTGGCAGCATATTTCCTGTTGCTCACTGTTAAGGAGGCTGGACCTTGGTCAACTGTGGATTTATACAGAGGAATTTCTTTTACTTATGAGAAGTCTTGTGGCTCTATTTTTGTAGCACATTCATGTACTTTTTTCTAACCACTGTCCATGTGAGAATGGTTTTCTGAGAATGAGTTTACATTAGTAGCAAGAGTTGTTTGACCTGAAGTTCTACTGCTTTTACCATTATTGCATTATAACAGTAAAATATAGGGTGGTATGTTGTGTCTATAAAAAATAAGAAAATTAACCAACAATAAAAATTAATTTAAAAAAAATAATAAGGAAATTTCTTTTTAAAAAAATGTACACACACACTCTTCTCTTTCCCATACCTTGCCACTGATTTTCAAGGAATATGATAAAAAAATTAGAAAAGTATAATCCTCTGAGAAAGAATGAATGAAACTCTAAGGCTTATAATGTCTTTAATCAGCAGCTATGGGCTGAATTAAATTCTTTTTTTTTTTTTTACAGATACTCAAATATATTTTATTTAAAAATCAATTAAAGCAAGTCCTGAATCTGTAACTACTGTCTTTAAAACAATGTTCCTAAGAACTAGCTCTCCAGAGCTGTAATTTTAATTACAGCAATTTTAACAGTACATTTTAAGAGGTTTAAGATTTAAATAAAATTATAAAAGCCTGGTACTTTTGTTTACTGCTAGACCATATTCTTCCATTCTTTAAAGTTCTAGAAAGTAATTGGATTGTTGGAACCTAGAACATATCATTGTTCTTTTTATGTCCCCTAAGTATTCTCAAAATAGGGGCAAAAGCTTCAGTGTGAAACAAAATCTCTGTGAAACAAAATCTCTAAACTACTGAAGATGACTCGGAATCAAAAAGAATTTGAGTCCGTTAGGAAGAATTCAATCTACACAGCCTCCATTTAATATCAGAAGCAGCAGCTGTGTGTAAGAGGAAAACCTTATAATACCTTATAGCATTTTTAGCCATGTAAAATAAAATTTATGTCACAAACACCAATTTTGAATGTATCTTTCAACCTCTACAGGACACAAGGCAATGCTGAAATTACTATAACTTCTAATTTTAAAATAGCATTTAAATAAAGGTGATGTCAGCTAGGAAGATAGATTTTCAAGGAAAGGCAGATTTATTTTTTTATTCAAAGCAACAGTAGTTTTCCCTCTAAAGCCTTTTTTGTATTTATTCTATTAGTAAGCTATAACGCATTCTATGTAGTTTATCTGAGCAGTTCTGAACCCACCCATAGTTGCCTCTCCTTACATCCATCTGATTGTACCACTTCTGTAGCAAAGCCCAAGGTAGCTGCCCATATACCGGTTGTGAGAGAATACTGTCCCTTGATTCAATTATACTTTTGTATCTCAAAAGTTTTAGAAGTCCTCTCCATCAAATTGTGTTTGAGTTTAGTTACTAAAATCATTTCATTTGTGAAGCAGTAATGTTTCAACCTGAAAGTATTACTGCTATAGTTGTAATTATTGTCCAGTGACTCATCCCCTCCCACACTAGAAAGTAAATTTAAACAACTAATTTGTGAGATACAGATTGTTTTGTGTTAATTGCTTCAAGATAAAACAACCTTTTTTGGCGGGGGAGGTTTGGTCATTCAGGTCTTAATTAAAGCTAAGCTAATGACAATGTTCAATTTAAGTTTGTTTAATGCTGATGAAAGACATTCATACAAAGCATCCTCTTTTTTTTTCATATAACCCCATTCTTTGGTGGCAGCTGGGGATGTGGCTCAGTGGTAGAGTACTTGCCTAGCACAGGCAAGGCCCTGGGTTTAATCCTCAGCATGACATAAATAAATAGAGGTTAAAAAAAGCATTCTTATGTGAAGGATGCTAAATGTTTCTTCATATAAATTATTACTTTGAGGGGCTGGGGTTGCGTGTGAGGCACTGGGTTTGATCCTCAGCACCACATATAAATATAAAGGTACTGTGTCCATCTACAACCAAAAAAAAAGAGGTTTTTTTTTTTTTAAATTATCACTTTGATATACATGTTTTATAGTCTATGAAAAAACAGAAAGAACAATGTATCAGTTTTGCTACATTTTAATAGTAGATTTTAAGGGAGCAACTTCAACATCAGTAACATCAAACAAAAAGGTACTGAGTACTCCACAGGGTACAGAGTGCTGCCAAGCACCTTGGAAAGTTTACATGACATGGAGAAGATGAGGCCCTTCTCTTGAGAAGTTTACAGTCTAGAAATTTTGACTACTCAGAGTTTCAGTTGAGTGAACATTTTATTAAGGCAAATTCTTCATTTTCTAGAACTACTGTAGACTGAACTATTTTTGCACTTGTGAAATTAACCCAATCCAGATGAAAGAAAAGACTAAATTTGGTTGAGAATTCTTTCAGGCTCATATAGTTTTATTAACATTCATCTAGTAAACAAAATTGACCTAACAGACAACTGAAAAATTAAAGACTAGATCTCTTGAAGTGCAAGGGCTAAAATAACTGTTATTCATTTTAAAAAGCAAACAGATGGTATGATTAGGGTTTACACTAGTTTAAAAATAGGCCAAATATTGCATTCCCTTCATGCATTGTTCATTTAAAATAGTGAATATTAAAATACATGGGTTCTACATGTAACCCACAAAAATCTCCTCACAAAACTTTATGTTCTGTGTATCAAATATCCACCTTGTGTACTATGAAAGTTTTATTTCTGTCTCATCATTAGGTTAAAAGTAATGTAAATGGTGAAATTATAATAATCTAATGACCTGCATATTTTCATATGAATGTCAATATATCTAAATAGGAAATAAATGGCAGTTGTATCTACCTATATTAAAAAAATAGAATATCTTTCCAGATTTTGCATACTCATCACTTTATAAAGACAAGGTATGCAGGTTTTAAGGTTTCACAATCAGTTGTCAGAAAAACAGCAGGTGTTCCTGCAGTATCTCATTAGCATCTGACTCAATTATTTTTAGATGACATGATTTAAACCCACCCAAAAATTTGTAATTATTCTGAGAGAGATGATTTTAATGTTAACCCTAGAATCATTAATGTTAACCGTAGAAACAATAGCAATGTGATGTAGAACAACTAATCAACATGACTAAAAATATGCTTACTTTCAGAAAAACAATCTGGTCATCTGGAAAAAAAATCACAGCTACAATCTGGGGGGCACTCCCATATAAGATATTGATCTGGTCAAGGCACACTATTTCTAAGTAGAACTATCAGATGAGGGTGAATTTAGGCCAGCTCTAAGGAACAGCCTATAAGACAGACCATAACTGATCCAATTTCCTTTCAAACCTATCTGGTACTATCCTACCCAATTCAATTCAAAAGTTTGAAGTTAATTCAAATCAAAAGACCATATTGGAGCAAAAGTGAGCAAATGTGTAAACTCTAGCACATTCTTATTGCTGTATTTTAAAGTTTGAAGATGAGCATACCTACTACAGCAGTATTGTTCCAGGAAGCAGGGTAGGAACAGTGGTAAATTAGGAAAAAGACTATTAATTGCACAATTAATAGAAAAGTAAAAACATGTTTCAAAATCTACAATAAACCTTGTATCCAAAGGAGTCATAACAATGAGGTTCTGGACTTTAGTTCTGTAGGAACAGTGGTAAATTAGGAAAAAGACTATTAATTGCACAATTAATAGAAAAGTAAAAACATGTTTCAAAATCTACAATAAACCTTGTATCCAAAGGAGTCATAGCAATGAGGTTCTGGACTTTAGTTCTGTGGTACAGCTTTGCAATGGACTCACTGGCCTATAGGTATGGCTCACTTCCTGCCTCCTGAAAGATGAATATGCTACCCAGAGCTATGATGGTTTCTACTGAGTGGTAAAATTCACAGAAATTCCACATTACTCATGTCAGAATCATTCCTTGTGCAAAGTTTGATGTAGATGAAGATAAAGTGGTTTCTTGGTCAATAACTGCAATTTCTTTCTTTTAAAGTCAGTGGGTTTCTTGTATCTGTAACCACAATAGAAAGATGATTGTTTAAAATACTTTGATGATTGATTTACTCCATTGTTACATTCTAGATAAGAGGGACTAAGAAGAAACATGAACTAGTAACCATTAGTACAGTATGAATCCTATATGTATATCACAGTTCTATTACAATTGGCCCAGGTTTAATCTCATTCATCTCCATGAAAGCAAAACACTTGGTGCTGGTAAACCTTTTTTTAGGCTTGTAGTGTTTGAATTCAAAGAAGATAGCTGCACCTAAGGAATTAAAACAAACCACATAAGCCAGAGACCACACATTTCTTATGTGTCACCAGAAGCCTATGATTTTACAAAGTAACATGTGTCAAATAGTCTGATGACACAACTGTTGACAACTCACTGTGGCTGTCACTCCAAGCTCTTCTACCATGTCTGAGTGACATTTCTCCATATCATTTAATTCTACAAAGTACAACAAAATTGTATAGCAAGAATGTAAGTTATGTACACAGGTAGAATCATAAACTACCAAAGAATATAAAATATTAAATACCACAAGAAAAACAGAAGTTACTTAAGTATCAGCAGTACCTATAGAAATGGTTTCAATAAGCACCTATATTACAATAGAAATTTAAAAGAGTTCCTTTGATATTTTATTTCTCTCCCTCCTGAAACCTCCATGCCCAGATTGACCTTTCCATATTCTTACAAACTAACTGCCAGTTATAGTATCTTTTTACCCAATGCATCTTATTGAAAGAAAAAAAAATAATTCCTTAACTGTTAGAAAGTAATCATTAGGTTCCTAAAAGGACTTAAGGTAATTATTAGAGAACCTGCTTCCTTAACTCTGTATTATGAGAAATACTTCCCTGTCAAATAATATTTAACCACATTATTACACAACTAGATAATGCAACTGCTAATTCTCATATTTTAAAAAAATTGTTGATTTGACTTTCTTTAAGTCAATATTCATAACTATGTGACATAAGATCTTGTTTTAAGTACACTATCAACACAAACCCAGATAAGTACTGTCCTTAAGAAGTCCTTAAGAAGTCAGTAACTGATAATTACAAACCTTTGGTTAATTTTTCAATATGCTTCTGGAGCTCAATGTCCACATTAAAATGAACATATGTATCTTCTTGAAGCCACAGGAGTATCTTGCACAGGAGTTAAATCTATGCCATTCAGATCTTGAGAAACAAATAAGTTTCTGCTTATGGGCATTCACATATACAGACGGAAAATCTAGAAACTGCAAAGGTTACAGTTCCTAAAGAGGCATGGAAAGAGCTGAGAGGAGATTCTCAGGCTAAGAGATTCCTATTTGGTGTGAGCAAGTATGTGAGAGTTGTTGAAGTTCATGGGGTATGTGGAGAGAAATGAATATAGACTGGATAGGAGACCTCATGAAGGGGACAAGGAAGCCTTTACATGGCCAAGTGGACAAAACTTGATCTTCATAGTGAAGTGGAAAAAGAACAAACATGTTTTCCTTAGGGAATAGCCCACTATATTTTTCTATGCAAAAAAAAAATCTGGAGTATATAATTTGCCACAATGGAGCTCTGCCATCAATTTCTAACTTTGATCAAGTATATGACTTATTTAGAAAAGCCTTTAAACCTAACCTTATCATAATTTCCCTGTTAAGAACCAAAAATGGATGAGAACAGCCAACAAAAACCCTTTGGTTAATGAATAATTTTTCATATATATTATCTAAATTCTGGTTATACTGTTTACAACATACCCTGAATTTACAACAACCAGATGGTATGTTATAGTTTTAATTTTCTGGGTTTTAAAATCTCAGTTTAATCAAATTCAACATGGACTCATTTAATAACTCCTCAGTGTTTATGTGTTATTCATTTATGTGTCTCAAAAAGCTCAAAAACAATTTAGTACATTTAATAATTAAAAAATATTTACATAAAAATATTTCAGTTTAACATATGCAAAGGTAACTTAACATTTACAACATCATTAAATATTTTTGTGTTTTAAGTATACTTTCTGAATGAGTATGCAGTTTTACAAATGGTCTATCAAACAATGTAAATATTTTCCAGTATACTATATATTTGATAACTGGTAACATCAGAATTTAAAAGTGTACCAGTATTAGTGCTGTGGATTATGTTCTTTAAATAAATCTCTTTCTTTGTGGTCATATTTTTCTTTTAATTAGCAGTAATGAACCCATGGATCTGACTTTATTTCTGCAATTGATAAAAGTTCCTCCATTTAATTTCAGCACCGATCTGTTCCTTTGGTGCAAAACTACAGATTAAAATAAGCCATTTGTACTAACTATAGTTATTTCTGTAAAATGGTATAATTTATTCCTTAATCACATCATCATCCCACGGGATTGCTTTCAGGGCATGGATGTTATGGATGCACCCTACTTCCCTGTCCCCTGATTTTCATCTGCCTCTGTAGGACTCACCTATGTAGATACCTCAGTAGCACAGGAAGAAGAGGGGCTGAAGCAGGAGAGATGGGAAAACAGGACATGGGGCTTTGTATAGAAAACTACACACGCATGGAAGGTGAGAAGTACTATTGTTAATCTACATCCTGAAGGCTGTAGCTGCTATTAAGAACAATGTGTGTGTTTAGTCCGCACATTAGCTGGAATCTGAAGAGCAAAAATCTATACAAACTCAAAAGCAAGTAGGAAATATATTTTGTAAGTCATTCAGAACTATGTTCTGTTACGATCTCTTCTAGGATTTTGCCTCATTATAGAATGCATTAAAGTAAGTTGTCACATATACAAGACCATCCCCTGTCAAAAACTTGGTCCCATATGAGAAAAAACATAATGCAATTTGCCAGTTATTTACCCTTTACACTAACTGTAATATAGGGATCGATGCACTGTCCAGTGTCTTTCAGACCAATTTTCTCAATCCTGATAGTGAGTAATGTCATTCCCGGTTCTGATGGCAACCTTGGTAATAAAGTACCTGGCAACAGAGAAACCTCAATAAAAGTTAGCTCCACCAATAATTCAGAGTAAATACTTTGACAAACAGAAGATATAGCCTACCTCTTAAGAACTAGCTAGGCATTATGTATTTTTATTTCCAAAATTCATGAACATCTGATTTATACTTTTTTAGAAAAATATTTAATTTTACACATAATATATCTGCATTTCCTAACCATACAATCACCTTTAAGCAGAAATAATAATTTCTATAATAATAGTGTATAGTATGTATAATAAAAGTTTGTTAAAAACATCACTTGAGGAAGCCCAATTATACATAATAGTATAATATGCTCACATAATATTTATATTCCATATGTACTTCTATATTATTCTCAGCATCTTAATATGAAGTGGTAGAACAAAGACAAGAAAAGCTTTTAAAATACTTGTTATTCTGTTCTAAAGTCTGAGACATTTAATATCAGAGTTGATCAATACATTCTTTCCTTTAGTTACTCCTAATAAAGAATAATTTACAATTTGATATTTATGTTTTAATTTAACTATATAGTCTAACTTCTATTCTTCATTCTATTTTGTATGATTTATTCTCAGAAATTAGTACTATACAGACTGCCATATAAAAGGGCCATTTGTATAACTGAACATTTTCCCCAAAACCAACTAAAATTTTTAAAACTAAAAACCCACCCAGAACAACATGACAACATTCACCCACCAAGAACATATGAAGGAAGAAATCAACTGTTCAGTATGTTCCCTTTTTTGAAACTACCAATAGAGAACAGATGCAAATAAGCTGATTTTAATCAAGTATGTATACAGAACCTCAAAATACATTTAACAAAAGATTTTGGTAGATGTTTTTCAAGTTTCTATTCATCAATGTGTTATGCTATTTTTAATGATGAGTTATTTGAAATACATGAAGCAATCAACACACTATATTTGAAAATATACATTTGATTGATGGCAAATGTGGCTTGAGGAAATTTTGGGAGGTGATGGGCATGTTCTGAACTTGTATAGTGATGACAGATGCAAAACTCTATAGAGGTGTCAAAAATCAATGAATTTTATTCTTACAGAAGGGAAATGTTATGATATACAAATTATACCTCAACAATGCTGTTAAAAATGTATTATTTTCTAATTTAAACAAATATGAAGACAATACAGACAAATGCAAGAATGGGAAGGCCTGGAGGCTGCATTCCACTGTTGCATTAACAAACCTAAATGGGCTCAGGCTGATATCATTAAATATATACATAATACCTTTTATGCATCTTCTTTGATTGACAAATGAGGGTACTTTTCGAAGAGGGGCTTGTACCTGGACATCTGGGATGAACTTCAGAGATCTAAGAAACACCTCTGAAATTTTATGAAAAATATGAATATGTATACATTTATATTTATATACATACATATTCACATGTATGTATATCATATATGAATTTTTCTGCAGAAAAGTTCATTCTATTATGTAGTACATGGCTGTATAAATATGCTACATTTTATGTACAAATTCTTGTGTTGTTAGATATTTGAATTACTTCAACTGTTTGGATATAGTTAACAAGGCTATTATAAATACTCTTCTGAACATCTTCTGGTGCCCATAAGCACCCATTTCTGAAACAGAGGAATCACTAAGTCACCTGGCATATTACCTCCATACCTACTATGTAACGACAATCCATTTCCCAAGGTGGTTGTGCCAATTTTTATTCCTAGCCCAAGTGCAGTAGTGTTCCCATTGCTCCACTTCCTCATTAGGTACTGTTTTCTCAGATTCTTCATGTTAGCCAATTTTGGTAAAAAGAGATCAATCATTTTAATTTGCATTCCTCTGAAGATTAATAAGGTTGAGCACCTTTTTGAATAAATCAAATAAATGATTTCCTCTTTTATGAAGTGTGTTCAAATATTTTGCTCGATTTTTTATTGAGATGTCTATCTTATTGAGCTGTAGGAGGTCTCTATTATTTTGCTGGACAAATGTTTTACAAATAGCTTCTTAGTAGTTTTCTTTTATATAGACTTTTTGTTGAAGTAGAGCATATACATTTTTAAATGTACAAATTGTTAGCACAGTTTGCTGAACTTTCACAAAGTGAATACACCTGTATAACTAGCATCAGATCTAGGAAAGATATGATCAGCCTCCTGGGAGTGTCCTTCCCCACACCCTATCCAATTCACTCTTCCAAAAGACAGCAACCGTTGCTAACTTCTAACACCAAATATTAGTTTTGAATGTTAAGAATGACTTTTGTCTGCCATGGTGTCTTCTGATTATGATAAATACTTACTGCTAGTAATATCAAATTTCTTAATATCTTCCTTTACAATCAGTGCTTTTTATGTTATATTTAAGAAAACTTACCCCACTCCAAAATCATAAAGGTATTATCTTGAAAGCATTTTATTGTTTTGCCATTCACACTTAATTCTATATGTCACACAGAATTATTGTCTATGGTGTATAGTAGGAGCTTTAATTTCATTCAATTTCACATAAATACTCAATTGTCTCAGCACTACTTATTAAAAAGACTGACATTTTCCACCACTGATCTGCAGTCCCACCTCAATCATAAATCATGCGGCAATCACTTTCTGAGTTTTCTGTCTTACGGAACTGTTTATCCTCTTATCACTAATACAGTATCTTAATTCTATAGCTGTATAAAAGGTCCAGGAACTGCAATAAAAATTCAGATGAGTTTCAGAAAGAGTCTATCTTTATAAATTACTTCTTCTAATTTATGAACTAGTATATATCTTTACATTTTAAAAATCATAACATTTATTTAATAGAAGTTTATTTGACCTAAAAGCCTTCAGAAATAAAGACCTACAGATCCAGGGAAAACTCCTGTTTTTATGTTTATGTTCCATGAAGAATGGATGGCCATGTAGAAATGACTGGAAAGGGGGTGTGAGCTAATGGTAAAAGGCTGCCAGGGTCCTAGCAAGCCCTGTCTGGTCAGATTCTTCTTGGCCTCTCTGTATAGCCTTCTTTCCTTCTGGACCTAAGGCAGGTCCTGTCTGGAATGAGGGTTTTTAAGAGAGGGGGGAAGGGAGGGTAAGGGGACAGGAAGGGAATAGCAGGGAGGGTGGAGGAGAGAGAGAGAGAGAGAGAGAGAGAGAGAGAGAGAGAGAGAGAGAGAGAGCTTTCTAGGTTTTATGAGAGAAGGCTTTGGGAGAGAAGGGTGAAGGACAGGAGGGCTGGAGGAGGGCAGAGGCTTTGCTGCTGAGGTTGCTTTCGGGATTCCAATCTCCTTCCGTTAGAAGTTCTCAGCAGGCCAAACCCCACCCTTTGGGCTTTCATATTCTGATCTGACCCTGCCCACCTTCCCCCTCTCCCTCCCTCCTCCTCCTTTTCTCCTTTTAAGAAGGGAATGTGTAGATCTTTCCATCTTCTAAGATCTTCTTTGATTTCTCTGTTTAGGGTTCTGTAGTTTTCATTGTATAGATCTTTGACTTCTTTCGTTGATTCTCAAGTATCTTATTTTTTTTGAGGTTACTGTAAATGGGGCAGTTTTCCTCATTTCCTTCTTAGAGGCTTTGTCACTGATATACAGAAATGCCTTTGATTTATGGGTGTTGATTTATATCCTGCTCCTTTGCCGAATTCATTTACTATTTCTGGAAAGATCTACCTTGCTCTTGGGATAGGCAGAATTAATATTATCAAGATGACCATACTACCAAAAGCACTATATAGATTTAATGCAATTCCAATCAAAATCTCAATGGCATTCCTCATAAAAATAGAAAAAACAATCATGAAATTCATCTGGAAAAATAAGAGACCAAGAATAGCTAAAGAAATCCTTAGCAAGAAGAGTGAAGCGGGGAGTATCACTATATGAGACCTTAAACTATACTACAGAGCAATAGTAACAAAAACAGCATGGTATTGGCACTAAAACAGACTGGTAGACTAATGGTACAGAATAGAGGACACAGGAACTAACCCACAAAATTACAATCATCTTATTTTAGACAAAGGTGCCAAAAACATGCACTGCAGAAAAGATAGCATTTTCAACAAATGGTGCTGGGAAAACTGGAAATCCATATGCAACAAAATGAAATTAAACTCATAACTCTCACCATGCACAAAACTTAACTTAAAATGGATCAAGGACCTAGGAATTGAGACAGAAACTCTGTGTCTAACAGAAGAAAAAGGTAGGCCCTAATCTTCATCATATGGGTTGGGCCCCAACTTCCTTAATAAGACTCCTATGGCACAAGAATTAAAACCAGGAATCAATAAATGGGATGGATTCAAACTAAAAAGTTTTTTCTCAGCAAAAGAAACAATCCATGAGGTGAACAGAGAGCCTACATCCTGGGAGAAAATCTTTACCCCTCACACATCAGATAGAGCACTAATCTCTAAGGTATATAAAGAACTCAAAAAGCTAAGCACAGAAAAAACAAGTAACCCAATCAAAAAATGGGCCAAGGACTTGAACAAACACTTCTCAGAAGAGGATATACAATCAATCAACAAATATATGAAAAAATTTTCAACATCTCTAGCAATCAGAGAAATGCAAATCAAAACTAAGATACAACTCTAATCAGAATGGCAGCTATTATGAAGACAAACAACAATAAGTATTGGCAAGGATGTGGGGAAAAAGGCATACTCATACATTGCTGGTGGGACTGCAAATTGGTGTAGCCAATCTGAAAAGCAGTATGGAGATTCTTTGGAAATCTGGGAATGGAACCACCATTTGACTGAGCTATTGCTCTCCTTGGACTATACTCAAAGGACTTAAAAACAACATACTACAGGGACACAGCCACATCAATGTTTATAGCAGCACAATTCACAATAGCTAAACTATGGAGCCAACCTACATGCTCTTCAGTTGATGAATGGATTTTTTAAAATGTGGCATATATACACAATGGACTTTTTAAAAAGAGAATAAAATCATGGCATTTGCAGGTAAATGGATGGCATTGGAGAAGATAATGCTAAGTGAAGTTAGCCAAACCCCAAAAAACAAATGCCAAATGTTTTCTCTGATATAAGGAGGCTGACTCATAATAGGGTAGGGAGGAGGAACATGGGATTAATAGATGGATTCTAGATAGGGAAGAGGGGAGTGAGGGAAAGGGAGGAGGCAGGGGATTAGCCTCCTAATGAATGTGGAATGAATGTGATGGACATCATTATCCAAAGTACATGTCTGAAGACACAAATTGGCTGTCAACCTACTATATATACAAACAGAGATATGAAAAATTGTGGTATATATGTGTAATAAGAATTGTAATGCAAAAAAAAAACCAAGTACATGTATAACGTGAATTGGCATGAATATGCTTTATACAAAGATATAAAAAATTGTGCTCTATATGTGTAATAAGAATTGTAATACACTCCATTGTCATGTATTTAAAAAAAATAAAATCAATAAAAGAAAAAGAAAGGAATGGGGAATGGTTAGGAAAAAACTGTGGAATGAACCCAAACTAACTTTCCAATGCACATATGTGAATATACTATAATGAAACTCATCATTTTGAATATCTATAAGATACTAATTCTTAAAAATGTAAATAAATATATCAGTAAAGTGGATCAAAGGGAACAGTGGGAGGGAGGATGGGGAGGGTGAAGGGACTGAATTGGAGCAAATTATATTCCATTCATTTATAATTAGTCCAAATGAATCTAATGTCAAGAATAACTATTATGAACAAATGAAAAAAAGAATAATGACTTCACTGTTTTTATAAAATGCATTCTCATAAACAATTCAATCAAGAGAAATGAAAAAAGTAAAAGAGAACGTACAATTAAACATCTCACCAACCATAACAATTATTAAGTCACTCTTCCATCTCTTTCCCTAATTTCAAGATTACTCCAGTTTCCTTTTCCTTTTGATATTCTTTTCTTGCTTTCAACAAAGGTTTATTTTCTATATAAAATTCTTATATTTATTTTGTTGAATTTATAATAAGGTCCTTGATATTATTTAATACTACTATAAATATTATAATAGTTCATTTTCTAAGCAACTATTACTTGTTTGAGATAGAATTGATTTGTCTATACAGATTTTATATCCAGAAACTGCATTATCTTATTAATGAGTTATGAATAGGTTTTTTTGCATATTCTCTATATATTCATAAATATGCAAATAAAGAACATCCCCCCTTTTATTTCATTTTTCTTATCCTAGTGCAGTAGCTAGGGCTTCCAAAACAATTCTGATGAAAAGAAGTAATAGACACTCTTGTTTTGTTCAAATTCATCATTAAATGATTTTGGGCTGTAAATGTCATGTAGCCATGTTTTATCAAGTTAAGGATGTTTTTCTGTTCTTTGCCAAGAATTGTTTAAAATCAAGGCTGTATTTCAAACTTAACTGAGAACTTTTCCTACATTGTTGACAACATTATGAAATGTTTCCCCTTAATCTGCTAATGTGAACTACCTTGATAAATTCTGCTAATAATATATTTTGAAAAGTCACTCATTATTTCATGAAGATTTTCTGAATTATTTTCTACAGCATCCTATGTATCATAGTTTATTGAGTCAATCTTCATATGGCAGTTACATTATTTCTAACTTTTTATCATTATAAAAAACACCTCAACAGAGAATCTGGTGTATATGCAAGTGTTTCCCCCTCTTTTTCCTGTATTTTGCGGGTGCATCTTCAGAGTAAATTCTCAGGAATGGGATTGCTAAGGAAAAAATATGTACTTATATGTTGTTAGAGAATGCTCAATTTCCCTCCAAAGGAACTGTACCATTTTTCTATTCCCACCAGTGATTAATAAGTACCTATTTCCCCTAAGACTCACCAACAGTAGCTTTAATTTATGTTTTTTATTAAAAATAAAGTTGAGTATCTTTTTATATGTTTAACGGGTATTTTTAAATGTGAGTGTGTGTGTGTGCGCACATGTTGTCTGTTCCTCTCATGTATTCTGCTTTGGTTATTACAATTAAAATTTTTCTTTATATATTAAGAATGTTGGGTTGGGATGTAGCTCAGTGGCAAAGTGTCTGCCTTGCATTTGCAAAATCCTGGATTTGACCCCTAGTTCCAAAAAAGACAAAAAAGAACCCACCCTACCCCACCGCCCAAAACCCCCAAGAATGTCACCTCTTTTATGTCTTACCTCTTTACTACCCTTTTTATGACAGTCAAAAGACGATTGCTTTACAGCTTTCGAAGTCTTTTTGATGTTAAGATTATTTTTTTCCAAGTTGATATTAAACTTGTTGTTACTTTGGGGTGAGTCAATTTTATAACCTGTCATCATCTAGATCTTTCAGTTGAAATGGTAGGGCTGATGCTACATTCCTTACCAACAATCTTTTTGCCTGAGACTACACAGTAAGGTTTAATGTAATCATTATGCTTCGAATAATTTAATATGGAGGCAGTGATTGCAAGTCTGAATTTCTTGTTTAATTCAAGGTAGAATGTCAAACATTGTGCTCCATGATGAAGGAAGCTGACTGTAATTAAGATCTTAGATTACATAGAAAGGTGCCTATTTAAGGTGTTTCAGAATGGTCTATGATGTGCTCTCTCTCTGCATGGTCAACTCCTACATACTCAGTGAGTCCTAAATCTGGCTAGATTTATTGAACTCCCTCAGCCCTTCTTTTTGCCAACCTATGACATTGGTGCACATCTCTAATCATAATCATGTGCTTTTGGCTCTGTCTTGCTGACTACACAATAAGCATCCTGAAAGGTGTGGGAACTGTTCCTTTTGTAGTATGCACAAGGAATAAACAGATCTTTGTTGAAGAAATATTTTATTGAATGAATGACTGAATTTCCAGTTCTAGAGGTTATCATGCTCTAGTAAACAAATGGCTAGAGAATCTATATCAATGAGTGAAGAAATAATAAACATAAAAGAAGATCAAATACTAAAATAATACCATACCATCTATAGCTCCCGGTTAGATGAAAAAGGTTGCATGTTTTTGCATCAAAGATAAAACCATGATAGTTGTAAATTGAGCCAATGCATTAAAAGGAAGATTTCTAAGTGAAGAATTAACATATCCAATTTCATAGTGTAATATGAGAACAAGTCAAGTAAATTCATAAAATCTGAAGACTCACAAGGATAAGAAAGAAATCACTACACACAATCCAGTGTAAACTGTGCTATTCCAGCTAGATCATCTGCTCTCAGATCTAGAGCAAAGATCAGAAGAAATGTTCTTCCACATGAAATTGCTATGTAAATAAGAAATAGCTAACAGTTGTGAGCATTTTTGATGTGCCACGTACTGTCCTAATATCATTTTCGAAGCAAAACTCAAACACAGTTTGTTGTAATTAGTAACCCTAATATTACCAGTAGATGTATGACTACTTGGATTGAATGTTTGTATGTGAATACCAGATTTCATGTATTTTTGAAAATATCATTTCAATCCATTATTTAAAACTATTATACTTTTTATTCACCGTATGGTCTATTTATGCATCATCTGTATATACGTAGACCCAGGGTACACCTATTTTTATCCCCAAATTCTGAATGATAGGGTTTCAAAACATGCTCCCAGAAATGGTGGAAGAAATATGCATGTCACCTGCTCCATCTATTCTTTTCATCACATCATCTTCTGGACACAAAATGCAAAAGTCACACTTATCTTATATTTCTACCAAAGCCTAATTTTAATGACAGCATGAATTACTAAAGTCATCTACATCTGCATTGCCTATTGTTTTCAAATTTCAATCCTACAGTGAGTATACACTTGTTTCTTCCTAGAATAGTGTATTCACCCATCCCCCTGTTGCAAATGTCCCTGATCTTATCACTCATTTTATACTTTGCCCGATCTCCTAACATCCCTATGGATATCTATTTCCCCAAGTGCCTTGTTGTGACTGACTCTTCTTGTGTGCTGACATTCCCATTTACACTCCAATGGAAATTCATTGGATTGCAAAAAGGGCATTTAGTCCAAATCCTAAACTCACTCTTCTTCCTTACCCTAATCTGGAATCCTGCCTACACTCTCTATTTCACTGGAAGTTCTCTTTTACATTCAGTAGTCCCAGGTACAAGATCTTATGCCATTGTATATGGATTTACAGGATTCATCTCTGCAGAACATAATTAAAAAGTATGTATCCAAATCAATGGCCCAACACCCTTTTGTGCTTCAGATCTTACCTACTTTTCTATTTTCATACTTACATTTCACCTTACATTCTTACAAATATCCCCATTGCCCAATACCCGTATTCATCCAGCAGAATGACTCCTAACCCAAATCAAACATGATATGACCCTTAACCATACTCTGTTCCCTCAATCTATCTTCACATAAAAGCAGGTCCTGAGTTGATCTTGCCATACAGGTATGTAGGGAATCCTACAGCTGCTGAGAAGCTCAAAGGTAGATGACAAAATGATTCCTGGAGCAAATGTAGGCAGCTAGGTAGGACCTGTGAGGTCTAAAGTAATCTTCCATGGCCAACAACCCAGTCAGGATGAAGGGATGTGGTTGAATCAGCCTCTCTCTTCTCAATGCAGGGAAGATGGACACAATCAGGCCTGTGTGGATTGCTGATCCCAGGCTCCTAGGGTATATAGAGCTTTATGTCTTGTGAAAATGTCACAGGAAGGTGGGGCAGCCTCCATCTCATGGGACCCTTGGAAACAATTGTTAGGACAAAGTGGTTGCCAAGGCAGTGACCTCATTCACTTCCCTGAAGGAAGTGACCTCACGTCACTTCCTTGGTGATGGAACTCTCTGAACTTGGGATCCAGGAGGCAAGGCACCCAGAGGCAGTTCCAGTCTCAGTGGGCTCACTTGTTTGTCTGTACCAAGGCCAGAGTCATCCTTTCTTGGCACCTAGTGATGTGTGGAGAGCCAAATGCCTTAAATGGTCTGAACAGGGACCTTTCCTGAGAAAGAAGTGTTGGCTCATTGCTGGCTCCTGACAACTACACAGAGATGGCCAAGGAGACCAGAGCTGAGACAGGGCAGGCCATAGCTGGGGAACATATTTTCACCCACCACTCAGAGGACAGAGTGCATAGATGCAGACCAAATACAGGGGCGGTTTGTGTGTCTTAGTGGGTGTGTGTTGCAATTTGTCATTTTGTCTCATGTTCTGAGAACATGAAGGAAAAAAGTTTTTCTTTTGTTGCTGTTGTTGTTGGTTTGAAATGGGCTGTAGACTAGTGAGTCTTTCTATGTCAGTGGATCCCACTGGGTTTGTGTTTACAGAGAGTAGAGAGAAGAATGCAGCCGTGAATGTGTCCTTTCTAGTGGAAATCTTTGCAGGACTCCTCATGACCAATTTATGAATGGACTGCTGCTTGCCTTGCAGATGGGCAACACCTATCAAGATCCTAAGTTCCTGTATTCTTCCTGAATTTTGGCCACTCTCTGAAGGGGTTTGTGGTTTTGTGTTCAAGATGTGTACCACATTCAAGCTGTGTGACATGCCCATGGACTGGATTCCTGAAGGGAATGCCAAGCATCTCAGAAAACTCAAAAATTAGCATGACTGGTAAGGATCTCTCTGGAGAATCCCTGCTTGGATAGATGGCAACCCAAGTTGCATGATTAGGAGCTGTCAGTGCCACAGTGTTCAATTAAAGCCAAGTTTTTCTCCAGGCTTCTTTCTTCCCTATTGTTCTGTTCCCCTGAATGTCAGGGAGGTGTTTGCCTTGGGGCATTCCTTTGGGAATCCTCAAGAAAACAGTTTCAAATGGAAATGAAGAGGCCTAATCTGTGCCTTTGAGGTAAAGTGCTTTGTAAAAGCTGTGTCTGAATCAGACTCTTGGTGAGGGACAAGAAGCATGTACTATTTTTGAAGGATTGTAGTTAAGTTCCCCATTATTAGTCAGTTATATAATACTATGTGAATAAAACACAATTATTTTGAATTTCTGTAAACAGGAAGATAATATATTTAATCTTAGGATATTGATCAGATCTTGAGAAAAGTTTATTTACTATAGCAAAATATTTGCTTGGTTAAGCATACAGAAAGTAGGTCATTAGTATTTCTTTTCTGTAGGCTCCTGAATCGTGAAATTTGTACTGGTATTTGTATTTAAAGATTTTTAAGAGGTAGAAAAAATAATCATGTGTTCCAGAACCTCTATACTAGATGCAATCTTTATGACATTTATTTATCAATGTATTATGCAATAAAAAATAAATGGGATATGCAGTTTGGATTATTCATAGACAATTCACCTAACATGGATGCTTTTGTACAGATTTCTTACCATTGCCAATATTTATCCATGATTTTTATTGCTATTATATCTCTAAGTTTTCTCCCCATTTCCATTGCTATCACCATTAGTTGGTCTCTTAAAATATTTTTTTAAGATAGTATTGTAATCAAACCCAGGGACACTCTTACAGTGCACAACACCCTAAGTTCTTTTTAGATTTTGTTCTGAGACAGAAGCTGACTCAGTATCTGAGACTGATCTTGAATGTGCTGTACTCCTGCCTCAGACTCCTGAGTCACTGAGATGACAGGTATGCACCATAATGTTTGGCTTTAATACTTTAACTTGTAAAACAGAGTCTACCTTAAAACCTTTGAAACATGATAATCAGATACAGTTACTATTTCACTGTGAACCTCCAATGGCTTCCTATTTCACATAGGATGCATTTTAACATCTGATTGTGACCAGACAATTTGTATTCATTCAGCCCCTTTCTCTCTTTTGGTTTGACTTCTGGAACATGCCAAATTCTTTCCCCACCTTTGTTTTACATTTGTATTATTTTGCAATGTTGCTTACATCATTTCCTTCTTTAAATACCCTGGGTCTCCTCAGTTCAAGTGCCATCACTTCAGAGAGACTTCCCCCAGTCTTGTAATATGGCCACCATCTTCCACTCACTCTTTCTCAAAAAAAAAAAAAAGAAAGAAAGAAAAAATTACTATTACTTACAATTTAAATGATTTTGCATACTCATTGTGTGATGATAAACTGAACATTTTAGTTCAATATATGAACAAATGGGTAAAAATAATAAAATTCTGTGCTTATTCTTTATCCAAAAAGTAAAGCAATAATTTCTAAGATTGACAGTTTCTGAAATGTCCACATTCAGTGATATATGCATATACAGATAATACTTGAAAAAAAGTGGCAGTATTTTTGGTGTAACATCAATGGTTATTAGAAATTATGCCAGACTAGTGAAAAATAGATGTCTGCTTTAATTGGTGCCTATAAGGAAGAGCATCAGATTTAGTTAATCCATGGATAGTAAAAATTAAATAATTTAGAAGAAGAAGAAGAATTCAGAAGAATAACACCACAAGAAATACTAATATGAATAATGGGAAGTTTTTTCTTTCTTACTGTTTTCTCCTTCATTTTGTCTCATACTCCATTCCCCCTACTTTAGTTGTTTCTATGTGTCATTTTCTGAAGTTCCATCTGGATTTCTTACCACTTTCTCAACTTACCACTCTTCATTTTGATGAATAAAACTTACGTATCTGTGGTTCTTCTCCTAGGGACACTACCACTGAGTTACCCCTATCCCCTTTTACAAAAATTACTTTGAGAGACCAGGTTTGTGGCTCAGTGATAGAGCACTTCCTGGCATGTGTGAGGCATGTTTTGATCTCCAGCACCACATAAAAATAAACAACAACAACAATAAAAGCTTCCTTAAAAAAATTACTTTCAGACAGGTTCCTGAGGTTAGTCTCAAATTTGTGCAACTCCGGTCTCATCCTCCCATGTAGCTGGGATTACAGTTGTGCCCCATCATCATTGAAGCTTTTTCTGTCAGCACATGCCTGTTTCAGTTTGTTGACTTTTAAAAAAAATAATTAATTATTATTTTTATTTATTTATTGACTCTTTAACTATACAGTTGATATTATCCTATGTGTTCCAGTAAAACAACAAAGTATCTCGGTCTTATAATTTCTCTGAGAAATATTTTTGACAGTTTGAAAGAAATAAGAAGACAACAAATGGCTTTCAGAGATACCCATTTTTACAATCCAGATTCATTTTTTAATGCTTTAGGCCAGATTTCAAGTCCTTAACCCCCCCTCTCTAAAATGTAGGACCATCCTGCACATGCAACCTGATTTAACTAAAGATATGGAGCCCGCTGCTGTGGCCCATGCCTGTAATCCCAGTAGCTGGGAAAGCTGAGACAGGAGTATCACAAGTTCAAACCCAGTCTCAGCAAATGTGAAGTGCTAAGCAGCTCAGTGAGACTCTGTCTCTAAATAAAATACAAAATAGGGCTGGTGATGTGGCTCAGTGGTTGAGTGCCTCTGAGTTCAATCTCAGATACTCATAAAATACATAAGTAAATAAATAAATGAAAAGATGAGGTCAGAAGGGATAAAAGTGCTTAGAAAGGGTATTTTGGCTTTCATCTCTGTTCATCTCTTCTTACCTCTGTTTTTTGAAAATCAAGTAAAAAATAAAACAAATCTAATAAAAAGATTGTCAAATAAAAAGTTATTTGAAAAAAAAAACTTGAGAAATGTTATAGATTTTGTATTCATCAAGACCAGAGACATGGATTTAATGCTTCTTAAGTCTGTGCATTGTTTTATTTTGATGAAACTACAGAAGGATTAGCAAAATACTAACTCTATAATCTTAGACCTGGAAGAAGGGTAACAATATAAGAACTGGCTGTGATGTATAATATGGAATAATTAGCTTGCATTATGATTATGAATAATGTTTCTGTGAGCAATTGCTTTCAACATTTTCATTTAAAAATGTTTGTCATATTAACCTTGGAAGGGGATTAAATTAAAAGAAATATTCTTAATCATTACACATTTTAACTAAAACTTTAGTTAAATAGGCTCTAATAGTTCACAGCCAATGGAGTTAGGAATAGTTCTTGAATATTATATTTGTGTTTTTCAATATAATATTTTGCATAAAGATTTATGTCATTTTTGCTCCCAAGTAGGTAATTTTCCTTTGTTTATAAGGAGAATATAAAGTCTTTGTAAAAAAAAAAGAATAAAAAGTTTAATGTCACTGAATAGCAAATATGAAAGAAGCACATTAAGAAGTTTGAGCTGTTAAGATAAAATTCCAAGTGTTGGTCTGTTTATTCACTAATTCAGACAACATGCCAACCTATGAGAAACAGGTAACAGATACAAGCAAAATAAATTTTCTTTCTAGTTCAAACTGCTTCAGATAAATATGATGAAAGAGCTAGTGATACCTGGATTAAAACCTTAGTAAGATTAGCTATAAACACATACATATATACATATATATATGTATGTGTGTATATATGTACATATATTTAAAGAAAAGGAGAAATAAATTGTATTAAAAATATACATATAGAATTGGATATAAAAGTAAAGCAATATTGAAATGAAAACTGACATGATAAAAAGTTTTGTTATGTTGCACTTCAGCAATGGGACTGCTGTTTCTTTTCTCCTATTAGCTGTTAATCAAATTTATGTTGGATCTTAATGTTTTGCATATATAGTTGGAAAATATTACCCTTTTTATTGTATTTAAAAATACCCATAATTAGAAATAAGAAATAAAATTCAAAACATGGAAATGGGAATTCATATACATAATATATTTAACAATACATTAATATATACACTACATGTAAGTAACACTAACTATAAACGAACTGTGTGTTTCTGATTTGATTAGCTTTTGGTTACATAGTATCTGTTAAATGTGAATACCAATAAAATATTTTAATAATTTCTTGCAAATATGTTATATATGTTATATAAAGATAACTTCTTAAAAATCAGTACTCTTGGTAAAATCTTTATTATATAGTCAGTATTTTAACATGCTCTTATGTGTATTTTAACATGCTCTTATTTGTATATTGACAGAATTTGTTTATGCTATGTGACATAGTTAAAAAGTTTCAAAATAAGACGATTACAAAGAAAAATATTCCTCATATTATAGAAGTGATTACAGCAGTACCTACATAAATATGATATGCTTAGATATTAAAATTATGTAAATTTTAACTTCATTAAAATTATGAATATTAGAAAAGTTTTGCAGGAACAACATGATTTTATAGCATAGTATCAAGGAGGAAATATCAAGTATCATTTTGATATATATCTAAAAGTTTAGAAATAAAAGACCTACATATGACCATTTTATTCATTTCTAGAGTAAGTTCATCATTATCTGGATTATATTTCAAATGCTGAAATGCCAAGCATGCAGGAATGAGATAAAAGGATGATCCAACTTAGTTATTATCTGAAAGTTGAAAGGAATTTGATTTAGTGACAGGATTGGAATAGAATACCATACAATGGTAGAATCCAAAATTAGTTTCTTGGAAATAAGGGCATTTAAAAAAATACATATTGAATAAGCTCAATCTTATTAAAACAGAGAGACATCCAAAATGTAGATGTAATGGAGGAACAGATTAGTAGATCCTGTTTTAAAATGGTCTTAAATCAATTTAGAAAGTAAACTGAAAGGCACATGTAGAAGTAGAGAAGTGAATGAAAATCACAGATAATTAACATTTCTAATTATTTGTTGTCATACATGTAACAAACCACACACACACACACACACATACATACACAATGCCTTTATTATTGATTATAATCATCAACACAGACAGTGTATATTAGGACATTGTTTCCTTATTATAGAAATTAAAATTGAAGTTCTGGGAAATTGACTATTATCAGACTGCATTGCCCAAATCTTTCTTTCAATGCTATATTAAAGGATTTCCTCATTCTTTATAAAGCTAAGTCATATATTCCCTGTATTTTAGGCATTTAAAATTTCAAAAAGTATATTCAAACACCTTACATAAGAGAAACATTTTAGTCAATTATAAAATAAAATTAAAAAAATAAATTATTTTTCAGAAATCAGTACTCCACGGGACAGGAGATATGAAAGTTGAAAATATGATTAAAATAAATCATCATTATACGAATATCTCAGTATGTTCATTTTCTATGAAGTGAAAACAATAACAATAAATTTCTTTTGGAACTTTTTTATTAATTACTCAATACAAGTATAAAATAATGTTATAACACATTGTATTGTGTCTCATGCACAAGGCTAGAAACTGTACATTTGGTTGACATTTTTAAAAAATAACTTTATTTTATTTATTTATATGTAGTGCTGAGCACCAAACCCAGTGCCTTGCACGTGCTGGGTGAGTACTCTATCACTGAACCACAAACCCAACCCCAATGTGGTAGACATTTATATTCTCAAATTATTTTATAACAAGTTTGCTGATACTAATAATCAAATAGCTCATATTAACTTCATTTGATTAGTGTCAACAATTTAAAAAACATACATCATGATGGATATCTTACTGTCTCAAACTTATGTACAATGTAATAGAATAATTATGAAGAAAACAGTGTGTAGTATGAAAGCGATACTACATATGATATTATAAAATGATCTTTCTACATAAGTTGTTTGAAAATATAGATAACTATGATAATTTCCTGAGCAGAAAAGTTTTATTCTTTTCAGTTTTTTTCTGTGTGTGGGAGATCTCTCTCTCCCTCTCCCTCTCCCTCTCTCTCCCATTTTCTCCCTCTTTCATAATTTTTATGTCAAAGAACATCAGATAGGCTGTATATTCATGAACATAGAATTTGATAAATCTGATGGTGAGCTGTATAATAATTTTGTAAAAACTGAATGAAAAAAATAATCATATAAAAGCCAAAATTTAAATAGACATTGGTATTACTACTTAGTACTATTAAAATTTAATAGAAATGCTAATGGAGATATTATTGAAGAAAAATAGAAGCTGATAAGGAAACTAAATAAAAAGAAAATTGTCAGAGTCATGTAAAATTGTTGAATTGTTTCATGATTTATTGTGTTCTTGTTTTAAGTCTACAAGTACTTTCTGGTTTTGAAAACATACATATCTACTATCAAAACATTAATGAAAAACTTATCCATATTGGATGATGCTTACTAAATCTAAAATTATAAATTTGTGTGTACAGAAAAAGGTACAGCAAACGTACAGATATTTGAAAGTAAAGCTTTTCTTTGGATATAATATTGAAAATTTGTGCTGACCAAAGAAGGACAAAGAACACTCTATCAAAGAGGTAAGTCTAAGTCAAAATATATTAAATCATATTATAATGTAGGCATATATTTTACGGAAATATCATTGTATCTAAATAAAAGCATTAAAGTTGGATAAAATACTTTTAAAATGTATGGTGTCTCATTGTTTGCTAACATTTTCATATTTGAACTTTACTTATAGACAATGCTGCAAGCTAGGCAATATTATCATCATTTGAGTTTTCAATAAATTTCCATTGAATTTTTGTCAATGCTCTGAAAAATTGAAGATTCAGAAAAGGAAGGAAGAAATAAAGGAAGGGAAGAAGAAAGGAAAGAAGAAAGGGAGGAAGGAAGGATGGAAGGAAGCCGGGAATGGAGGGAGGAAATAAAATAATCCTGCTCTTTAGAAGCATGCACTCCAAATGCAGATGCACAAGTATTCATAAATTGCTTATACAAAGCTTTTATTTTAATTGCTATGGTTTGAAGGCTGTTAAAGTGACAAATGATTTGTGCAACTCATTTAATCCCCGCAAAATGATTTCATAATTTTTAAAATGACAATAATAACAATACCTATAAATAACATAACATTCAAATTTCTTAAATAAAATCAAGCAAGATCTGCAAGATTATCAGAGAGAGAGAGAGAGGCAAAAAAAAGAGCTGATAGAGGAGAACAACAAATGCCCTTTTTTCAGTGAAGGAATGCTTTCTTTTTGATAATTACAACACTTGAAAATAAATATCTCAGCACGGCCACTCTCCTCTCTCTCAGATCTCTGGCTTAGCACTAAACAAGACCTGAAACTCAAGAGGAAGGGGACTGATCAAATAATCTTCAGAGGACATGCTCCTGAGAATTAGATGGAGATCTCTGGAGAACTGATCCACAGGGGCAATAAGGAAATACTGTCACTTCATTAAGTGTTAAGGTTGTGGTGAGGTAGGAAAGTCAATCAGATCAATGTCAAACTGATATGTAGAAGTTTAATCAATGCAGTTTCTTAAATACAGTTTCTATGTAAATGACTAAAACCTCCAGGGAAAGTTTTCAGGACACACTTTCAGGGCACATTGTGGAATTACCTATAGCCAATTTACCTGGATTCCTTCTTCACATATGTTCCTAGTTACTGCCCATGAAGTTCAACTTCATCTTTTGTTTGAAAGGCAAGTTCTATTGGCTCAAGCAACATTGCCAAAAACTCTGTAGATGACTGTAGCTTGTGAAAAAAAGATGTAATATTTCCTGTAGGAAAAGTTGCCTTAAAAAATAAGGGGGAATGGTAGAGGGGAGATCACTGTACCATTGGCCCCCATGATTCTTGGATTTTCAGATTAGATCTAGAAATACACTCTGGTTTTCCAGGCGACCGGATTGAAGAGGCAGATCATAGAATTTCTCAAATGCCATGATTATATTACCTAATTCTGTCATTATAGATATTTATTCAAATATGAAATAATGTATTGATATTACTATTCATTTATCTATTTATCTAAATTCATTCATTCATTTATCTACTTATCCACCATACTCTCAGTTATTTCTCTGGAAATTCTTGAATAATATACTAGCCTACAATGTAACTACTACAAATGTGATTTTAAAAATCTGATCCAAGTTACAGATACAGATCTTTGGGAACACTTTTTTATGCATCTATATTCTTTGAACTCATGAATATTAAAAAAATTGTACTTAGGAAATAAAAAAAAAATGAGTTATAACAATCTGCAAAAAAAAAAAAAACCCACAGGGAGTGACAGAAATAGAACTTCTATTTACAGAGACTGAGGGTAATATAAAAGTTTCTTAAAAAGTTGACACCTGACTTTGACACCTCCAACCCCTAGTACCATCAATCATTACCTTCACAACACTGATAAACACTCCAAAATGCATTGCAGAAATTCTGGAAAAGCTCAGCAAGAAAGTGGTCACAAATTGAATTTCTTGATTAAAATAGAGTGAATCAGGCAACAAGGGGCTGAGTTACCTGTAAATGGAAAGCAGGGGATACAACCCCCATCAGTGTTATTACAACTTACAGAACAGATGAAGGTAACAACTAATAAATATGGTTATTAATATTTTGACTACAAACATCTGTAAAAGTCTTCTGGCTTGTAGGTGCACATACACACACATATCATTTTTACATATACACACAGAAACATAAATGTATGTATTATATATTATATACAGTTGTTCCTTGAAGTATAAATGTTATACATCACAAAAAAATTCAACATATGCCAAAAATATTATAAGTTAGAATGTATTTAACACTTTCACAAACTTAGCACAAATTGAAATGTCATAAGTTGGATCAGGAACCATATCTACCTGCATATATATACATATGTTTATATTTGTAACTATGTATGCATATGTGCATGATAAAAACAATGGATATATTATATAATTTATTCAAGATGTTTTCAGACAAAATTGTTAATGCTAAATATTAGTTCTGATACAAATGAAAATTTTATTAAATTTAAATTTAGAAGCTTAAGAACAAGTAATTAACTTAGTATACCCTAAATATAACTGCATGTCTTAGCTATTAATTTAAATTATTCTTTATGAAAAACCATTGAAGCCCTAGGGCAAATATTGACAATGCTAATTTCTAAAATATTTTCTTATATTAACCATAAACTAGTGCTTGTCTTATTTCTGTCCCATGATATATTATATCCATGCTAATGCATAACAGAATAAATTATTATCTATTTCATAGTTTTCAATATGAAACTGCTGATAGTTGCTTAAAGCTAACACTTTCTTGTAGCATTTCAGAGAATAAATTGAGGATTAAGTGTATGAATATCTTTTTTCTTTACATCCAGTAGATCTTTACTTACCATTTTTTCAAAGCTCAATATTTTAACTATAGGAAGTTAAGAGAAGTTTTTCATACTACTTCTATCAATTGTCTATTATTTTTAGAAGTATATATTTTTATACTGTAACAATCTTTTAACATTATATTTAATAACATAAGAAATTGGTATTTTATGATCATGAGTGTTCTTAAACTTGTGACACAAGGCCAAATACTTAGCTTGATATCTCCATTAGGAAAATATTTAAAACTTTACCTTTCAAGAATAATTTTACTGTTTTCTATCACACTCAAATTCCAATTAAGTGGAAATCAATTGCTATTTTTCAGGCTCTGGACCTTTTACCATATATTGTAGAATCCATAATATAATGTGATTAAAAATAATGGTGGTGACAGAAATATGTAAAAGTCAATACATGGATTTTTACACCCATTAAAATTCCAGACATAATTGCATAAAATGAAAAGCATTCTTTTATTATAAGCAAATAAACTTTACATGGTTGTGCTTGATAAAATGATTCCCAGTTGACTTCTAACAAGTTATTAGCATGTTTTAAATCTTACAAATATTATATCTAGAGATTTTTTTTTCATTTTGAAGGTTTAGGTTTTTATAAGTCTTGACATTTAACTACTGTATATGCATTGTATAAATTTACCCTTTAACATTACCAGTCTTCTTTAACATAATGATGAACATCAACATTACCAGTCTTCTTTAACATAATGATGAAGGTTATTATTTTTAAGTTTAAAAATAATGATTGTACTAATACAACCACTCATTTAAATATTGAAATTAATATCAAAAATCCCTGATCTGTAGTCACAAAGTGCAACATCTATATCAGTTTGAAGGCAAAACATTCTGTGGGATAATTTGATATATATATATATTTTTTAAATATAACATTTATTTCACATATTTTACTAGAAAAAAACTGCATTATTAATTTGTGTTTACTTCCACAGATTTCCTGCAAATGCTATTTATGATAGAGCATATACAATTTTCCAAAGTCCAAAAATTCTCAGACTGTATATTTGTCTATAAGGGTTACATAAGATAGTCTATAAATACATCACAATTTCATAGTAAGTAAATTTTATATATTGTTTTACTTAATATAATGCATGATTCGTAATTCAGAATTTGAAAAACAGAACATGTCTTGCTTATGGACAAAGCATTTCAAGGCCTCTGTACTCAGGCAAGCACATTCAGGTCACATTAAGCTTTTGGAATGCAGGTTGCTTGCTGTTGGTTTGTCAAGACGTAGTTTCCTTTAATAACCCTCTGATTGAACCAGATAGAATATGTAGAGAAGGAATACTGATTCAAAAATCTTTCTTCTAACAGCAATGCTCATTAATGTACCTTGTGTTCTATGGCTTAGAACTAACTCCACAGTGATACTATGTGAGTAATACAAGGAGAAAAAGTATGCAACTTGTCAGCACCATTTGAAACATGTGTCTTTATTATGAATGAGTGAGCACAGCTTTTTGTTAGATAGAAAAAATCTATGCGTCAGGTTCTATTGTTAATATAATGCAATGATTTAAAATGTTATATTTTATATTCATACCTAGAATTATGTTCCACAAATCATAATTTAATGTTATGTGCACATGCAAATACAGCATAATGAATCCCACTATTATGCGTAATTATTTTTTTAATTATTTTTTAATTGCTTACATACATGATAATAGTGGAATGCATTACAATCATAATTATCCAGTCACAGCACAATTTTTCATAACTCTGTATATAAAGTATGTTACCGATTTTTAAAATGTAAGGTGAAATTACTTTTATAGTCAGTTTTATTTTTCAGGATAAAACTTCAATCAAAACCTTAAACTTTGTGTTTTCCTATTTTAAATTGTTACCATATACTCCTGAAAGGTGAATATTAGTCTCTTGTTGGCTGAATATTCCTGAATCCTTTAGAACCTCTTATGTGCATAATTAAATATAACTCACTATCATGAAGGTTAAAAACATGGTTATAATCACAATTATTCTCATGGATTCATGCATATGCACACCTGAGGTTCTTGTTCTACAAAATAATCTATCATGAATTATAGACAAAAGTGAATTCTTCAAGGACAAAATGTAATAGTAAAGGCTTTGAGGAAAAGATTACATGTAATTATGACGCACCAATAAAAGTGCCAGTTTCTCTACCAAAAAATTAATAATATTATTTTGTTGGCTTTAGTTGGTGGTGGTTTTTTAAATAAAATGCAACTTTTTTCTCATTTTAATTAGGAGATTAAAATGGTTATTAATTTATGTTTCAAAATACAGAGTTATTATATGTTTTATAATACATATGGTATACTATTATGTGACATGCAAGGATGCTTTGATCAATGATGAATCACCTATGGTACAGTATCTATTAGTACTGTTTTGAAAGATGCTCATTCCTATGTATAAGTTCCAGCCACCAAAGGCAGAAGATACTATGACATTTGGCTGTCGGAGCCAGGATTGCATAAAGTACAATTTACTGGAGGCTTACAGATTGAAAGATATGTTGTAAAGCAGAAAGACAGGAGGATACCTGAACCCCATGGCAGGAGGAAGAAGTTTATAAGATAAGCTGAATGAAGGTTGACTACAGATAACCATAGTATACATGGCCTTTCTTAAAAGTTAAAATATTCAACATGATTTAAGAAATAGTGTGGTTTCAGAGGATGCCATAGCACTTTGGCTCATTATCTTAGCAAATTTGTTTCTATTGTATTATTTGAGATATATTATAGACTCATCAGGTAGGTAAAATGGCAATTATGATGAAGATGGTTGTAGTAATGTCAAATTGGAGTTCTAAATATGCTATAATCTAGTGACTTCATAGCCATTCTATTTCATGTAAATGCACTTTATGATGTTCACACAATGGTTAACTCACTTAGAGATATAATTCTCAGACCTAACTCCATCAATAAGTGATGCATGATTGTTCAGAATGAATGATATTCTTCTAATTGAATATATTTTGATTAAATTTATAGAGCTGTCTCTGCAAGATCATAAGAAACAACTTTTTTCTAGACTTTACCAGGCCACCTTGGAAAGTGTTATGCAATGAAAGAATCAAACATTGCATGCAGATTCAACAATAAAATAGGCAAAACAAATATTGGTCTTGGAATTTAACCTAGTGATAATAGTATGATAAATGGTAGGCCCCCCAAAATATACGTACTAATAACTTTATCCTGGAATGGAATATCAATTCATAAAGTAAAATATATCTTTTTAGGTGTAATTAATTTAAGAATCTATAGAGTGTCACTGCCACATCACTGTTACAGAAACACAATTCATAATAGCTGAGCTATGAAGTCAGCCTAGACACCCTTCAAGAGATGAATGGATAAGAAAATATGGTACATATACACCATAGAATATTGCTCAGCCATTAAGAATGTCTTTATGGCATTTGCCAGTAAATGGATGGATCTGGAGACTATCATGCTAAGTGAAACAAGCCAGTCCCCACAAACCAAAGAATAAATGTTTTCACTGATATGTGGAAGTTAATCCACAATGGGATTGGGGGAGAATAGAAGTTCAGTAAATTAGAAAAAGGGGGATGAAGCTAAGGTAGGGGGGATCGGAAAAGCAAACACAGTGGCATGAATCTGACATAACTTTCCTATGTACATATATGAATACTCCACAGTGAATCCCACCAACTTTGTACATCCACAAGTATGGGATCCTAATTAGAACAGATATATTCCATGCTTGTATAATTATATTAAATTGGATTATGCTGTCATGTGTAACTAAAGAGAAGTGAAAAAAATCTAAAAATAAAATTGTTCTCATTATCCAACAGTAGAAAATTCCAATGAAACATGTGGCTATCAAAGAGGCAGACAAGAAACATTCAGAGGAAAGGGACATGAAAAGAGGGAAATAGAAGTTGGGATGATGCAGTTACACATAAGAATTCATGGAGCCACCAAGCTGGAAGAGGAAACCAAAGATAATCTGTCAGCATTCTGAAGAATTAAAGTCCTTTGACATGTTTCAGACTTCTGTTTCCAGAAGTTTTCTTCATTTTATAACTCATATACTTGAACACTTATGGTGATCAGCTTCAGTATCAATATACTTTTAAGAGTTAATTATAAAACAAATTCGTTTTTTTGGTAATTAAGAACAGAATAATGGACTAGATGAGGAAAACTCATCATCCTTTGTAATATTAATCTATATTTTAAGTAGAACGAAATATAGCATGTAACATCCTACTATAGAGAACTTTAAAATTAAATTAATGCATTGTTATATATGGGGAAAAATATGTACTACAGAGCTGATGATATATTTTTTTCTGTTTTCTGGCATCTATTATTTTAATATACTTCAATCTCTAGCATCAGCTTGGAATAGCTATTTTCAGCAAGATTTTGATATAGAAATATTAGAGAAAATGGATTCAATCAATTCAACTTCCTAATGAAACTCCACAAGCTCATTCTAACTCAAAAGGATGCATTTAATTCTGATAAATTAATAGATTATGGTTAATCTATTGTGTAAGAATTAATTAATTAATTTCTGATTGTAATAGTAAAAATTTCATTTGGAAATCCAGGGCAGGTATTGATCTTTCACATAAAGGTCTCATTTTTAATTCTTCTAGTGAATAAGATCAAGCTTAATATGCAGAGTCTTTTGCACATTATACATACAAGAACAGAGGAATTTTTAATTTGTAAGAATGATATTTTTTCTATTTCTTATAATATAGAGAGGCTATATATAAAATATTATGGAATTGAGATTGATATCCCCAAACATCTTTGTTTTGGTGTTTTTAGTATATATTATGAAATGCACTTCTTTCACATTATTTGGTTTTTGTGACTAGTCTTTGTCAAACTGCAAAGTGGCAATACTGATGCTATTGAGGCAGATGAGGATGATTTACTTAATATGATGTGAATATTAAAATGCATGTCCCTTATTTCCACTGTAGTCTGAAGGGAGATATTTCCAATTAAACTTCTTGTAGATTAAAAGGAAGAGGAAATATTTATGTTGAATGATAGAAGGAGCTCTTCTTGAAATGGTTTGTCCTTCTCATATTCTGCTCTTCTACTCTTTCTACAACACCTAGGACTTTGTGTTCCTCAAAGACACATATCTTCCCTGATTCACTGTAGTAATACTGATTCTTATTACTGTGGTATTTACATTACAGGAGTGTAGGTGTGTGAAATTGCCACAATGGAAACACATGGTTAGTTAACAAATGGACAAATAAATATGGTACAGAAATAAATGGGATATTATTCAACAATAAAGGAAAGTACTTATCCATTATAAGTCATTACCAATATAGATATTGGTAATGACTTATAATGGATATGACGTTTCTATTGAGGATCAGAAAAATGTTCTGAAATTAGACATTGATAATAGATGTAAATCTCTCTGAGACCTTTTTTGAGAAAGAGAGAGAGAGAGAGAGAGAGAGAGAGAGAGAGAGAGAGAATTTTTTAATGTTTATTTTTTAGTTTTCGGTGGACACATCTTTATTTTATTTTTATGTGGTGCTGAGGACCATACCCAGCGCCCCGCGCAAGCCAGGCAAGCATATTACCGCTTGAGCCACATCCCCAGCCCAAGAACTATTATTTTTTTTTAATTAATTTTATGGAAAATATTTGAAAGTTTTGTGAAGTGAATGTATTGCTTCTCTACTTTACAACTTGGTACATAAAATTTTATTTTGCATATAACAAAAGCTAAGCATTTTAAAATCTGCAGAAAAAAAATACCTCTAGCAAAGACAAATTGATGATTTGTCTAGGACAAGGAATATTTTAAATGTAGGTTAGAATTTGAATGCCTATATATGTTCCTAAATTTTGTCTTTTTGTCCTTCTAATATCGTAACTTTTAACAACATAAATCCAATATGTGCCACTGTTAGCTTTCCTGGGAACTTTGCTGTACTCTTTATATGAATTATTTAATTTATTCCTAAGAATCTCTGTTTGAAGTAAATTGCCTTATTATACGAATATTTTAGATTAGAAAATTGTAGCTTGAGTATTTATGTCACTCAAAATCATCTAGAGTTTAAGGAGCTAGTACTCAAATCCAGGTGAATTTGATGCCAGACATGAGCCTTGAAAACTTCCTATATTGCTTACAGGGTATATTAAATTACGTGGGATATAAAGTGCATTCAAACTTAGATATTTCTGTAGGCTATAATTTCTGCAATATTTAATTAGAAGCTCATTTTTTAATTGAGTGTGTTTTTATTCTTTAGGGACATACTACTAGTTTTTTTGCTGGGAAGTCTTTTGATCATTTCACTTGAACCTATAATCAGAAGTCATCATCAATATAAAGTGCTGTTTCTTTTTTATGCAAGTATTACATTGCTTAAATAGTATGTGTCCAATATTTTAACCAATTTAAAATTACCTGTCCATTGAAAGTGAAAATCATAACAAATGTCTTGGAGATATAGACATCAGTGATGGTCACTCTGTTTTTAATCAACAGTGTGAGTGGCAGTGTGGAAAATGCAGCTTCTACTTCAGTAAAAAATTATCACTCGTTACCTTGCAGGTAGCACAGAAAAACCAATTAAAATTACTAAAAATATTTTCCTTAGATTCCTCTGTTTTTTTCAGTAGAAAAATATATTTGATATTGTTTTTTTCTTATTTTAGAAAAACAATTTATAAAGAGTATAGTTCTTAAAAGTTCAATATATGTGTGATTTTCCCATAAAAAACAAGTCAATTTACACTATTATTTTAACATGTGGAATAATTGCCTTATTTCATTTAATATCCAGGTAAAGATTTCTAACTAAAGTATGTAATGCATGGACATGATTCTCAGAAGTAACAAAGTTTAGTAGTTTTCTTGTCAAAGAAGCAAGACAGTCTTATTGTCTCAACATATCAGGATTGTCCTGAAGTGTTTTTATATTACAACAAGCAGAGCTTTTGGAGAGCAGACCATGACTCAGATTCAGAATATAAATACAGATATGATATCTATAAGACCTAATTATCATAATGTTATCTATATGTGACTAATATACCATATTTTCATTTCCAATTTAATATTTTATTTAATTTGACCAACCTTATATTTATATTATTATAATATGGTTTTTAACACATCTGAAGATTACTATTTTGATTCCTTTCTGATTATTCTTATAGGTCAAATCTCCTAAAGTGGGGATGTGCAAAATTGCTAGATCAAATAAGATAAAATATTCTGGAGCTTTTAATAAAAATGTTAAAAAAACCACCCTCTATTACACGTAATTTGTCATTCTCTTTGTGAGTTCTAATTGTAGCCAAAAAAGATTAAATTTGCAAAACAGAATCTAATATTTAACTCACACCTCATAAGGTTTTATGAACTTAGCAGTTTGTCCTAACATATCTTTTACTCTTTTACTATCCCGAGGCCATCATATTTAGATACAAAGAATACTAACAATCTCTTTTTTATATTTCTCAAAATCTTATAGCATTGTGAATTTGGACTCCACTCTATGTCTATTGTATTCAATGAATCAGAAAATTAGACTTCAAAATTAGACTTTCTCTTTCTGCCTAATGTCAGTCTTATGCCTGTCAGAAGAGAACATATTTTTTAAGCCATATTGCTCAGGAAAAAAGGAATAGATCATCCTCATTGACAAATGAGGCATCCTATTAACATGAATGCCAGAGGAAATCATACAGGAAACAGGAAAAAAGAGGGTGGTGAGGTTGTCAGCCTTCTTAGAGTTAAAAAATAAAGGTTGTTTGATAAAAACCCTCACATTAATAGAACACCGTACATCTAGTACTCAAATAGTGTTTGCTAAAGATGCTTTGCAGGAGGGCTTGACATCAAAAAGAACATGAAAAGAAGCACACCAAAGAAATGTGTGCAAGGTAAGCAGGCCTACCTTGACATACCGAGTTGGGATGTGATCATTACAATTCAGAACATTCCTTTGTCCCTCCTATAATTCTCCCCATCTTGACTAATAAAAATCCAGGGTCAAAACCCTAACGAATAATCTGCAGAGTAGTAAGCCTCCAGAACTGAATAAGGGGGATGATTTTACAACTAACATTGCACCGAGAATGCCAGGTAATGACTGGGGAGAGAGAAGGATACACAGCCTTCTTGATCCTTTCTCTCTCTCTCTCTCTCTCTCTCTCTCTCTCTCTCTCTCTCTCTCTCTCTCACACACACACACACACACACACACACACAAAACACGGACAAAGAAAGATGAAAGCAGTTCAACAGCTGTAATCCCTTGAGAAGAAGACTGAGGACCTGGCTGTCAACTCAAATACCATCTGAGAGCACATGAAATAAATGAAAGGATGTAGGCCTCCTCTGAAAGCTAGTGTCCCTGAAATTCAAAAGGTACATCAGACATGCTGTCCTTGAAGCATGAAACAAAGGCTGGCATTGAGAAAGTTCAGCTTGCATGACAGCAGAAATAAGATTTGGGACCCTGGAGCATCAGAGAAGAGTTAAAGTATCTGAATTTTCAGAATTATTAACTGTGAAGTTGCTATGGCTCTTTCTGCCTGAAGTGTGCTTTCCCTGTCTTTCTTTGTGAAGGAGAGCATGTAGTTCAAGCCCAGCAGGAACTCTTTCAGCACAGTGGTAGTTAAGATCATGAAATGTGAAGTTAAGTAGACATGGGTTCAAGTCCTGGCTCTGCCACTTGCAAGTTCAATGAACTAGATCAATGCGCTCACCCATTCAGAATTTCAATTTCTTTATGTGCAAGTTCCTAATGTATGACAATATTCCATCTATGAGAAGTAAACAGAACCAAACCTTGGGGGCTAAAACTATGAACATCTTAAAGATATATCTGGAAAAAATCAATTCTGGGCTTTGGGAACTGAGATTTGCTAAATATAGTAAGATCCAAACTGAGGAGCAATCTTGCAGTCCATGGCACAGTGAGCAGCGTCCTTTCGTTCTATTCTCAGGGGTGCAGATCTGTGCAAAAAAATACTAGTGTGAGCTCTGAAGAGAAACCATTCAGATGCATTCTTTAATAGATGCTCCCTCTAGAGAATAATTATCACCTTCTCAAAGATCTGTCGGCGACTGCTACTTTCAGGGCAATGGTTTGATTACTCGGACTCCAATTCTCTTCAAGGTCAACCAGGAGCTGGACACCTAATTAGTATTAAATTAAAACCATGCCCAGACAATCCCCCAAATCTTTATTATTAATTTATGTTTAGGTGTGATAACATCAACTTTTATTAATAGGGTCATTAAAAGGATCTCTACAAAATTTATTGAGAGAATATTGCGGACTAAATCTCAGATTGCTCTCTTTACAAAGCTCCTAGGATAAAATTCTGCTGTATTCTAGTATAAAGAATAATCATAATTCTCGCAAGCAACAAATTTATTTTTATCCAGTGATATTGTGACTCTTTTAGCTAAAAAGGACTTCTTTTCTGCATGAGGTTTCTAGAAAATAAAGCACTAAACTTGTGGCCTAATAGTGATAAATATGTAGTCCAACATAATATTTAATTTAATATCTTTTTGTAATTTATACATTTTAAACTCTCCTGAAGCATTTTCTGAAACAAGAAGAAGTGCAAATGAATACCCAATAAATAGATTCTGATGCTTTTCCAAGTTCACCTGGGAAAGAAGATGGCTGCTACCATCACAAGCTAAATGAGCTGTGGTCTACAGACATGAGTTGAACTGAAGGAAGAACCTTGTGCCCTACCACATTCTGACTTCTTCACTTCCTCAACCTTATTGTGAAATCAACATTCATAGAAGAAAATATCAAAACAGGAAAAATGTGCTGTTGTCAAAGAATAATCCTGATAAACTTGTGAACATTCATGCTGAGCAAGCTCCCAAATGCACAAGTCTGTAAACTGTTGCATCCAATAGTGTACATGGGCAAAAGAAGCAGGGAGAGGACTGCAGAGGGCCTGATCACATGCCTCTGAGCATGTATTCTAAAGCACTCTAAATTATGATGACATGGCTCCCTGGCTGCTGAGCCACATAGCCAGCCCACTAATCCCTGTTGAGAACCAGGGGTAGAATGGCAGGACAAGTGATTGGAGCCCAGGTGGCAAGCGCAGGTCCTGGCTGCACAGAGCCCACCATGCCATCAGGCTCCTGAAGTGCAGGAAGCCAGGGCATGCCCACCTGTCACCCTGGTGGCCCTGGATGATGAATATCAAGAAAAAGAAGTGGGAACAGACCCAAATGAAGATTTCAGGGCTAATCAATAGCATTGGTACTTTTCCAAAACCCGATTAGCATAAATTTGGACCAATAGCACTGACCCAAGTGCTACATAAACCCCTAGACTAGCATATGCACTTTGCGACCTGCTATTGGGTCCCCTCTTGCCCTGAGTTCTGTTCCTACTCATAACACTTGAATAAATCCTACTTCTTTCAGTCTTGTCTTCTGTCTGGGATCTACATTCTTCAGATTTACAACAAGAACCCAGAAAGAACTTGGCATTGAACTGGTGGGGTCTGCTGTGGTCTGCACACTCCTTAGTAGTGGAGAAGACTCTAGCTTTACTAGCTGCCACCCTCAGAGCTGAAGTTGGCAGGCATTCCCTGCCTTGATTAGCTGCTAACACTAAACCAGGCTTTTCGGGCTAAGAAGCCTACAGTTTATGCAGACTCCACTTACCAGCAGAAGTGGAGAATCCAGTTTCAATAATACTCTTTGAATTGCCTTTACACATGGTAAAGTGAAAATATTTAGAACAAAACAATTAGATGCATAGACTACAGCAGCATTTTCAAATGGTTTCTGGGATATAACTTTATGGGAATTGTTAAGGGAAGATCCTCAAATTAAAACAAAAATGTTTCATGATTGAATATATTTAGAATAGCTGGGACTGACCAAAGGTTTAAAAATGTGTGTTTTCTTTTGCTAGATAATTTCTCTTAATGTGCTTTTAGGTAATCAGGAGAGAAGTGTAGTAGAATGCATAATTTTCCCAAGTCATTTGCCTACAGAGTGCACTTTTTGCTAAGAGCTACTAATATCACAAAATAATCCAGTGTTCTATAGAATACTACTTGGAAAATTATAGTTTCTCATAAAAATAACAGAGTATTTCAAAGTTTTAGTAAACTAGAGGAAGTGTATTATGTTTAACAAGAAATTTAAAATGCAATAAGAACTTTTTAACATTTAAAATGGTTAAACTGTAAATTTAAAGTAAAAATTTTGTGATTAATCCTACTAAATTCAAGTTATTTTGAATTTTTGTTATCTCTAACAAAATAATTGATACCACTTGGACATTTGGTAATATATAAACACATTCAAGTAAAAACACATAGAAATACACTAAAAAGTGTGTCAGCATTTGAACATATACAGAATACTCTAAAATGCCCAATATTTAAAGGAAAACAATAATAAGATTCAGTCTTAACAAAGATTAGTTAAGAAGCTTAATAAAGAAATTCCTGTTTAAATTCAGAGAACATAAAAAAAGAAAAAGCAAGTACTAAATAATTTTTAGTAAATTTTAGTACTAAATAAAATTTAGTAAAATTTAGTAAATTTTTAGAAACAAAAATTAGTCATTGTATCATTTATCTACTCAAGAACTTATTTAAATGACAGTGGATTTCAAGAGAAACAAACTCCTAGATAAAGTCTTCTAAATCAGAATACCAAGTACATTCATCCTTTTACTTTCTCTTCCACTTGTAATGACAGAAAGATGATTATAAAATAACATAGAATGGCCTACATGTCAATAATCATCAAGAGAAGGGGAGGGGAAATCAACAGATGCAGATATTTCAATAAACTCCCAGTAGAAGTCTATTTTGATAGCTAAATAATAACCTATAATGATGTCCACACCTCAATTCATAAAACATATAGTTAAATCACCTTACATGGCAAAACATAACTTTATAGGTGTGTTTAAGGTTACAGATACTGAGATGGAGAGGGTATCTGGGATTATTCAAATATGCACAATCTAATCATGTAAACCCTATAAATCTGAGAAACATTCCTGGCTTTGGGCAGACAGAAGGACAGATGCAACATTGTTGGCTTTCAAGAAGTAGAAAGGGGACTACATGAGCCCCAAATACAAGAAGTCTAAGAAAAGGTTTCTTGTGGTTAGAAAACTTATTTTCACCTAGAAACTTCAGAAAGGAATAAAGCGCAGTATATATCTGTCTGATTTGAATCTGGTGAGATCTGCGTTGTACTTCTGACCTCCATACCTATAAGGCAATACATTTGTGTTGTTTACACTACTATGTTCAGAGTAATTTATTACAGAAGCAAGAGAAAACTAATACAAAATTTATGATATGCTGATTGAGGAAATAAAGCAAAGAAAACTGCAACCTATCATTTGCAAGCATGAAACAGTGATCAAAAAGGAGGAAAAGTTAAGTGTAAGAGGATCAAAAAAGCGTTCCCATATTAAACAACATGGAGTTTCAAAATGGCAGATATAGGTCATATGAAACAGAAATTACCAAAAGAATAATATAAAATAAATTTCCAGAATTGAATAAGAATACAGTCATTATATTGCCCAGCCCAGCCCAATGGATGAACAAAGTCTATTATCAGATATATCATTATGAAATGTTAACCATCTTAGAGAATAAATGACCTGTAGAAGGCATAGAAAGCAAGTTTGTCTAGCATAAGTGTTATGGTTTGGATGTGATTTATCCCCCAAGGGTGCATGTATTGGAAGTGTGATCCTTAGTGTGCTGGTATTGAGAAAGTAGAATTTTACACTCAGAAAAATGAGAAATTATACCCCATTTGATTCAAATGGATGATTTGCCAAGATCATTGTACTGTCATGTGTAACTAATTAAAAAAAGAAAAAGAAAACAAAAAGAGGTAAAATCTAGCAGCAAATCAACAGGAGCATGTCCTTTAGCCTTAAAGAAGTAAGTAGTTCTCATGGGACCCCAGAGTTAGTTATCACTAGAAATGAGTTGTGATAAAACCCTGAGCCTGGCCCCTGATCACTCTTTGATTTCTGCCTTGTTATGTGATCCTCCCTCTTAGACAAGTCTCCATCACTGTGATGCCATCCATCATGCAGTCCTCACCAAAGACAAGCTGATGCCATCATTATGACCTTGAACCTCCAGAACCAGAAAAAAAATAATTTTTTTATGAGGGTTACACCTCTATTTTATTTTTGTAATATAAAATAAACTATTACAATAAGCAGTGCCAAATATTGAAAGATGATCAATAAATATGCTGAAAATTCTGAGGAAAATTAGTTTAATTCTCCTTCTTTTTATTTCCCTAGTACTGGGGGTTGAATCGAGCAGTGCTCTGACACTGAGCTACATTCCCCAATCCTTTTTATTTCATTTTATTTTGACTTGCTGAAGTTAGCCTTGAACTTGCAATCATCCTGCATTAGTCTCTTGAGTAGCTGGGATTATAAGTATGCACCACCATGCTTGACTAAACTAGTTTAATTCTTGAATTCTGACCAAGATCAAAATGTCAAATATATGTGGTAACACAATAAACCTCAGAATGATAAGAATTCAGGCAACATTGCCCCATGTACATTTTCTTAGAAAGTTCAGGAAAACAGATCAGTAAACAAGGAAACAGAAAATCCAGATAATAGTGCCAACCCTGGATGACAGCTTAGCTATAGGCTGGCAGAGCAATAGAACTACAAGCCAGACTTACCTGGAGGAGACTCCCAAAAGACAGGCACTCAGGAAATAAGAGATAATTAGATTCCAAATTCAACCATGTTTTACCATCTCCATTGCTCCACTGCCTACAAGCCATCAACATCTCATGCCTGAACAGAGGCTTCCTAAATTATCCCTGCTTCAAATCCCTACCATCTGTTTTAAATATGGCATCCAGAGCTTTGTTTTTAATATGTAAAACTGAATGTGGTACTTGTTGTCTAAAAATACAGGGCTTCACGTCAAACATGGAGCAAAAACCCATTTCTTAGCTCCCAGATCCTTAAATGGTCTGGTTACTTGCTGACACAAGTGCAAATTCGTTCAAATTTCTCTCTTTAACTTTCTTCCAAACCCAATGTCCTCTTCAGGAGTCATTAAGTATGGCAAGTACGTTCAGATACATACATGGTTAATCCTCACTTCCTTCAGGACCCTATGTAAGAGTCTCCTCTTCTGGACCCTTCCCTGATCATCCATGCTAGAATAGCATCCTCTCCAGTCTCCATACAACAATCTGTTTCATTACATTTTTTTCATTACCTGTCATTAAAAATCTATATCCATTTGATTTTTGTGTACTTTTGATATCCTTTTCAAAATGTAAGCATCATTAAGGTAGAAACTATCTTTTGTTTACCCTTAAATTTCATCTCCAGGATGAATATATGACACACTTTAAAGCCCCAAAATGTTTTGTGAAATGTGAGAATGACAAAAATAGGTAAAAATATAAGAAATGTTCTCCACAGTAGTTCCCAGGGATATGCCATTCTGGCAACCTCTCTGCTTCCCCAATAAACAGTAATTACACATGGTGACAAAAATGTGGTTGGTTAATTTTTAACTTTTAGAATTAAATTATATACAAATTAAGTATCATTGGGGAAAGAAATATACATGTCTTCAACCTTGGCAATGTGAAAGTACATTCAGCTTTTAAGGGAGAATGGGTTAGACAGTGCTGGAAGAAGGCATGAGAGAACAATTTTCTCATCACAGAAATGTGCAGTCAAAAATTACCATTTATTGATGATGCAGAAAAAAAAATAGTAAAATAAGACTGCTGTGTGAAGTTGAAGAATTGACCAAAACAAAGGAAAGCCAAAGAAAGAAAGAAAGAGACTCATAATTGAATATTGTGATATAATTATACTATAAGGGGCAGAGAAGTATATGTAGAAAGTGTTTAAGAATTAAATCTACCTCTATCACTGTAACAGTTGTTTTTAAGCTGGGCACAGTAGTCCACAACTGTAATCCCAGAGGCTTAGGAGACTGAGGCAGGAAGATCACAAGTTCAAGTCCAGCCTCAGCAATGTAGCAAGACCCTGTCTCCAAGTAAATAGTAAAAAGGACTGAGGATACTGACAAAAAAAAAAGAAAGAAAGAAAATTGTTTTTAAGAAATGTAGATGTTTGGGCTCAATGCTATAGGTACCAATTTTAGTACACTGAATATAGTGCGCAGAAATTTGGTATTTGTTTTTGTATGTAAGGGTGATCTTGTGTTTATTTTCTGTGTGTTATAAATTAATATGTAGTCAAACTGAGTTTTTCACATATAGTTATATAAATTTTGACATACAGAAATGACAAGAGGGTGAGAGCATAAAAGGGTAGCACTAGGGAGAATTTTGATTGCTGTAGCTGTTCTGTATGCTTTTTGTAGTGGCAGTGACAGAAATATGTTGCTCTAAAAAGAGCAACACAAATTCAAAGACAGGGAGTCTACAGACTGCACATCAAGCAACACTTTTCCCATAGTTCTTTATCATATCATTCTTGTACCAAATCCATATGCCACTGCCTACTGCATAAACCTTACAGGATAAAGGGTACTCTCCCTGTCATCTACACTTATTTCCATGCTCACATCAGGCACCCCCCAAATTCAATGATTGTTTCCAGTGCTAAACTTCTTTCCATACTGGCCTTCCTCTCTGAAATGCTCCTGTTTTTTTCCCGCTCACCAAATTCTATTCATTATTTCAGGTTCCAGTTTACATCCTAGCCTCCACTGTGAATTTTCTCAAAGGAGACCAAATACACTAATGCTCTTTTTTTTTAATTCCCCAGTCTCATTCTACTGCCTTTTAATTCTCATAGCTCAATTTTTAATGGCTTTCTAATTTGCTCATAAGTTCTCATTTTATCTACCTAAAATAAATGAAAACCTCTGTGAAAGCTTTTCTTGCTATTCTTTGGATCCTCTGACAGTGCTTGGCACAGAAATGACTACACAGTAAGTCATCAAAACCTTATTGATTGAACAAGATAGTTATACTTCAAGGTCACACCTAGGGCAGGATATATTTGATGAAGCAAGGAGCTCAGAAGGTTAGATGAAAATATCATAAATAGTATAGTGTTCTCTAAAGTAGACACTACAACAAAACATCTGGGAAGTCAAAGACCTGGGAATTGATAAAAAGGAATGCATAACCAAGGAAACCTCTTTTAAATGCTAACTGATTTCAAACCAAGTCTAGAAAATACATAAAACATAGTGTATGTTTTCTATACTAGGCAGGCTTCCAACTGCCATCAGTAAACTCCAGACATTTGGAAAAACATCAGGAAAGAATTATGGATCATGTTCTCCCTTTCCACAGTAAGTTAGGAAAGCAGAATTGTCCTTAAAAGGCAAGCTCATGAATCTTTTCTTGATACAGAAGGTATTTTAGTGACTTTCTATATACTTATTCAAGCATGTTTATCCATATGCAATAGTGTTACCATGTATTTGCAGGTAGATCATCTTTATATCTTATTTCTTTTACCCTTGAATGAAAGGTTAATTAAATACAGCTCTGTAAATAATAAGATCTCAACTTTAGTCAGACAATACCAGTGCAGCATAAACTATTGAGTACATTCCATTGCATATGCTAGAATGGAGAGATTTGTAGCAAGAATAAATGAAACACGGTTTCCTTCAAAATAGTAACAGATTTACTGCTATGTTTAACATCATTGAATACAAAGAGCTTTTATAGCTCAAAGAATTAACAAAATTGAATTTAACGGCAAAACACAGTACAGTTTCAAGTAAAGTATAGATTTGTTCTGTTATGTGAAAACCCAATATCAAATATTCATATTTACAGTAAATAAGTAAAGGTTTTTTTAACTTTGCATAAGGTTTTCCAAGAGGCCAAGCAAGATGAAAGTGGGAAGATTGTTTATATAGAGTTAAAAGAATACCACATTGCCTTTTCTGAGGGGGTCCTTAATGACAAAAAAAATGCAAGGATAAAGCTGAGCCACACATAAAATCTATGCAAAAGCACAGCAGCAGCAGCAGCAACAGAGAGAATCAGACCAAGCGAAGAATATCCAGAGAACACTGCCCCTACTGTCAGGTGCTCTCAAGTCTCCATGTTTCTCCTCTCAAGTTCCAACATGGGAGAGGAAAGGAAGGCAGCAGTTATAAGGGCTACACAGGAGGCGAGTGTCCAGTAAGATGCTGGCATGTAAGAGGGAAGAAAAAGAATGGACCATGTCTTTTCTCCACTCCATACCCTCACAGACTCAAGATGTTCAAGTCATATATGAAATGGGTATTTTCATCTAGACTTGAACAGACATGACTTTTTATAACTGAAAATTATTAGAAATATAGAATATGTTCAAAATATTAAAAGAAGTGTTGAATAGAATATGATTGCAAGCAACAATTAGAAAACAAGGGGCTGGGGATGTGGCTCAAGTGGTAGCGCGCCCGTCTGGCATGCGTGCTGCCCGGGTTGGTTCCTCAGCACCACATACAAACAAAGATGTTGTGTCTGCCAAAAACTAAGAAATAAAATATTTTTTTTTAAAAAAAGAAAACAAAACCATTGTGTTAATTTTCCCAATAGTTGTAATTGTTAAGCCTCCAATTTCAATGCACAAGTACTTGTGTGCACATGTTAATATACTGAGGAATCTAACCTTTGCAGAATTTTAGGGGGAATATATAGTAATTAATCATACACATCTACAAATAAGCTTGAAAAAAGTAAATAGTTGAATTGGCACAAACACAAGCACTTCTCACCTTGGGAGTTCTACAATGGGAATGATCATAAGTTCAGGAATAAGGAGACTAGGTTGCATCATTTAACCATTATTAAGACTCTGCTCACCCAGACCTTCATATTCACAATCTCACAGATGTTGAGAGAAGGATAATGGACACTGGAGGCTGGGGCAGTAGGGAACATGTGGGTGGGGAGAGAATGGGCAATAAATGCAATGTCGCAGTTAGATAGGAAGAATAAGTTCTGGTTCTGTTTGCACAGTAGGGTGAGCATAGTTGACAATCATGCATTATTATATTTCAAAACAGCTAGAAGATAGGATTTTGAGTGTTCTCACTGCAAAGAAATGATATATGATTAAGGTGATGCATATGCTAATTACCTTAATTTGATCATTATACAATGAATAAATGAATTGAAAAAGGACATCCTGTCCCATAAATATGTACAATTATCAAGTATCAATCAAAATAAAAAATTTAAACAATGAAGTATATGCCCATGTTCTTGTAATCACAACTTTATCCTCATTCTTAAAAATGACAAATTCTGCTAAAGATGATGAGATATTTCAATCTGGTTAATGTCACCAGCTTTCTTCAACAAGGAAGAAGGTAGGACATATGACCCCAGAAGATAATGTGAAAGAAACATTGAAGGTAGAAGAGAAACAATGTCTTAAGGGAAAAAAATGGTGAGGTAGATATGCAGAATTATAGGGTGTTGGGCTAAGAATGGGAATTCTGAAATTAATGTGATTGACTCTGAATCCTGCTTCTTCCATTATTGACTGACATTGGACATGTGTGTGACACTTCTATCTCTGCAGCTTCCTCATCTCATAAAATAGGGCTATTCATTATTCTCCTTAGAGTTATTGTGAAACTTATTGCATTAGCATATGCACTGCACTTAAAACAGCACTAATCTGTAATAAATACTTCAGAAGTGCTACTTGTTATCATTATCCATGAAAAGTAAAATAGCATTCTAAAAAAGGTAAGGAGTCGTCTCAAATCCTGGACAGAGACCAGGAGACAAAGTCAATACACAAGTATACAGGATAGGACAAGAAGGCGTGAGAACTGTAAGGGGAACTACTTTCTGCTGTAGGGCAAAATGAAAGTCAAACACTTCTGAACCTTAGACAAGCAGTGTTGAATCCCATACATTTGTGAAGGGAAGTGGAACAGAACACCAGATTACATAAGCTCTGAAGAACTTGTGTTGTGACATTTAGAAACATTTGATGTATTGGGATAGCATTTTTCTTTTGAAGCAAGAATTTGAACATTGCTGAGGGTTACAGATCCTGTAGCATTTACTTATTCAACTAAAACTTTTAGCTTTATTAAGCCTGCAACGTTAGAAGGATGATAAAATCTTCTGCCCAAGATAGTTGTGAAAATTACAAATAATATATAAAAACTTTAGTTTTTATATATTATTTGTAATTAGTCTCTGTAATTAGGTGCGTGTCTCTGTTGAACCTCTTCAAGTAGAACTACACACAGGTAGAGCGGGTGTTGAACATTTCCAGGGTGAGGTTTGGAACCAGTGACTAGTGGTTATAAAAAATGATTCTGTTTAAAAACCTAGGCATTGGAAAGTAACAAATTAAAATGATTCAATAATAAAATAAACAATGTAAGCCAGTCAAAATTTTAATGTTAAAGTGTTCTAAAATAAAATGTAAAAATTATATCCAGAGTAATGTTGACTTTTAAAAGTGGATCTCTGTGCATGACATCCCCTTCATGTTTATGAGAACAAAATGTGTCCCACAGGAAGGAGAAGGGGCGCTTTCTCAATTCACTTTCCAAACTCTGGTACTCTAATGCAAAATATATGCTGATGAGCAAAGAAAAGGTACATTCTCCCACACAGTTAAGCTCTAAGTTTTCAGTAATCTGCCTGCTTGGTTCTAGAAAGGCTTTAGTTTCATGTAGAAAAATAAAAGGGAAACCCTTAATTGTATCTTTTCACATAAACCTCTAGGTTTTCCAAACTCATATTCTAACAATGCCTGCAAAGGACCCTTTTCTTCCCAAAGGCCACCTGTAACTCACTCTTGTGCATTTATTCAGTGTTTCACAGGTTTTACTTTTTGTTCTAATTTAAAATTATTACATTTTTATAATGCAGTGAAATTATGGTTATTTATAACCAGACTGATCAATATATAATGTTTTAAAGTATTCAGGATCATTTTTTTATCTTAACTCTAAGGGTATCTTTGCTATTTTTATATATTTAATTATACATGTTAAATATTTTATATTTTTGTTCCATAGCAAAACCTCAACTACTTTCCCTGTGTGTAGAGTCTGTGCTATATTTTCACTACCCTATATTTAATTAAACATGATTGTGACCTTCAGCTTTGGTTATTTAAATGATTATTTAATATTTAAAGAAATAAAAATTAAGCACACTTAAATAAATCATGCATATGAAAAGATAAAAAAAAGAAGTTAATTTCCAAATAGTATTTTTGTGGTACTTCTCTGTTTTTTTAAGTTGTCTATAGCTTAGCTTATCCTTAATATTTGTCAGAAGATGAAAGTCCAAGTGTTTTATTCCATAAACATCACATACTGAGCTGTGAAAAAAAAAACAATGCCAGCTTTCTTCCTCCACCCAGACCTCTGATTTTGTGATTTTGTGTTTTTGTGAGCTTTGGGGCTGTGAATCTTCTGCAGGATGTTCCCTGCAAGATGCATCTTGGACACATTTCTTCTGTTACTGAGAATGAGGTGGAGGAGAAGGAAGGGAGAGCAGGGAGGGAAAACATCCTTTACATTATTGCCAGAGATCCTCACCCCACACAGGACTCATTGAACAGACAGTTCTCTGAGACCTATGTAAAGGCTAGGGAAACCAAAGGGCACTGGGCACACGTTAAAGTGAGGGTAAGGATAACAGAATCAACCAAAGGAAAGTTAGAAAGAGATGGACAATACCACAGAGGGAATGTGGGAGACCATCTCCTCTCTCCATTTTGCCAGTCAATATTTACCATATGAAAGATGGTTTTTCTTTTCAATGCTGTAAAATTCAAGGAAATCATCATAGATGTGCACAGGGATTCAAATTAAGCTTCTTCCACTTTCAGGTTTATATGAGGGCCAAAAATGGGTAGCTTGCATTCATGGAATTGGAAGTGATGGACTACCCAAAGTGGTCTAGAAATTCAATAAAGAGAAAAATTTATGAAAATTCAATGGCACATTTTACAGAAATTGAGAATTAATCACAAAACTCATAAGAACTATGAAAGTTATTGAATAGAAAAAAAAATTTGGAGAAAGAAAATGTCTAAAGCTTGATTCCTACTGATTTCAAAATACATTGCAAAGTTATATCATAGAACACTACATAATGCATGTATAAAAAATGAATGCAAAAATCAGTGGAACAGAACAGAGAGCTAAGAAATGAACCTGCATACATATGCTCACACAACTACTACTACTAATAATAAAAATAATACTATAATAATAATAAGTCAGAACTACAAAATGATTCAGCAATTCCACTGCTGGATACATAGCCAAAGGAATCAAAATCAAAATCTTGAAGAAGTCTGCACTTCCATGTTCATCTCAGTATTAACCATAATAGTGAAGATTTGGAAACAATTGAAATGTACCTTAACAAGTGAATAGATTAAAATGTGATATATATATATATATATATATATATATATAAATGAAATATTTTCAGTCCTAAAAAATGAAATCCTCTCATTAACAGTATGGACAAATCTGAAGGCCGTTATGCTAAGTATAATAAACAAGTCATAGAGTGACAAATACTATATGATTCCCCTTATAGGAAGTATCTTGAATAGTCAAATTGCATAGAGAGAGAGAGTGGAATAATGGTTGTCAAGGGTGGAGGGCAAATGGAAGTTGCTGTTCAATGAGGATAAAGTTTCAGTTTTGCAAGATGAATAATTTCTAGACATCTGCTGTATACAACATTGTGCTTATAGGCAATAAAAACATACAATGAACTTAAAATTTTGTTGAGAGAAGATTTTAGGTATAATTACTACATTTAAAAAATCTAGGCAACTGACTAAGACTCTAACATTAGTTATTGACTAACCCAATTATGCTTTATCTATATAAGGGGGTATTATGGTATATCATTACTTTTTAAATAACTTAATATTTATCTAAATGTACATAAAACTCAACATAAAGGCCATATCTCCTTAGTATTATACTGAGATTCATTTTTTCTTTAAATTATTGTTGAAAACAATTTATTAAATGACCAAAGGAAATGTGTGTTTAGATATTATTCTTTCTAGATGTTGTTATATACTTGAATTTTTGTCAATTGATATTGGTGATCTTTTTTGTATTTAATGTTACCCTTTTCTGTATGATAATCTCTATCAAAGTGTTCCTTTCCTTCAACAGTGAATTCTATGTGTGAAAAAATTCCACAATTAATAATTCTATAATTGATTAAAATTAATATTTAAAATTCAGAATGTTTGTCTCTTCAGTTTTATCAAACATGGATCTGTTTGTTCAGTTTCACAAGGTAGAAGTTTCTTCAGTAGAATGTAGACACTTATTTCTCTAATGCATAATTTTGAAGAACACTGATGTTAGTTCTATTAGTGTATTTGAGAATGGCTTCTAGTCATTTTGCTCTGGACAGCCAAAAGAAGTTTACAGATGAACTACATTTTTTAATGGAATAAGAATCCTATTCAATCTGAAACCCACTTGGAAGTTTCTCCATTATGGAAAAGTATGTAACTTAATAAAAAGTCCTATCTTTCATTACTCGTGTCCATTTTAACAAGAGCCATAAGTGTTTCAGCAGAAGCATGTCAATGTAATCATTTCTATGAAATACAAATACCCTGATGGAAAATTTCAAAAACCATAGTATCTAAGGTTTAGTTAAATATAAATAATTAACTAGCCTGTCAAACAATTGATAATATTCAAAATACCAATGAACATGATAATATCTGTATTTATTTCCATTTGTGTACACTTTCATCTTAATAAAGATTTACAAATTAAGTAGTACAAATAAAACAACTACATCTTTCACTTCCAATTTTCAGTTATTTTATATTGTTTTGAGTAGAATATTAAATATACTTAGAATAAAATAATAATACAATGGAAGAGTTAGTAAGCATCATTTATTTCATAGTTTATTTACTAATAAAAACTTGACACATATGGTTAATTTTCAAAAAAGGATAAATAGATATGTAAATCTTCATATAAATATTATATTACAATTGGATCATATTGATCAAATGTGTTATAGTATTGTGCACTAATTTTAAGATGATACCAATATTGGTTTTAAATATTTACATATTTTATATACTTAGTTTCTCATGAATAATTTAAAATTAACTTCCAGGTAACCTAGAACCACCCCGTACCATCCCACTTTATCTAGCACTTGTCTTTCAAAGTGGATATTCAACATGCTCACTGAAAACATGGACATCTTTGGCTGCTGATATCCAGTGATATCAGGAGCCAAAGAAGGCTAACTCAAATTTCTGTCTTGACTAGCAAGTATTTGTCAGTGTTGAAAGTCATTCATGGTAAAATGTTCAAAGCCATCAGTTCACCAGTAGCTGTGTTACTGAGTAATACAGGACATTACAGATTAAGCTTGCTTAAATTTTTATGCATTAAAATTATACATAATAGCATAATTCATTTTGCCTTATTTGTACATGCACATAATTTGATCAGTCTCATCCCCTAGTACTTTCTCTTTTCCACTCTTCCTCCCTCACCTGATGAAATAGCTCTACTTCATTGAACACTTTTGTTACTATTATTTTAATTATATATATATAAATATGATTCATTATGGGATACTTGTACATAGACATAGCATTATTTGGTGGATTTCATTCCCTAGTACTTTCCCACATCCTCCTCTCCTCCTGTCCTGTCAATTCCCTTCCTTAACTATATTGGTTTCCTTTCTATTTTCATGAGATCCTTTTTATTTCCTTCCCCCCCTTTCTTTCTGCATAGTGTACACATAAGAAAGACAACTTTTGACCCTTGATTCTCTGAGACTGGCTTATTTCACTTGACATATTTTCCAGGTGTGTTTTTTTTTTTTTAATGACTCATTGAAACTCCATTGCGTATGTATGCCACATTTTCTTTATTCATTCTTTATCCATTCATTGAAACAACTTAGGGTGGTTCCATAACTTTTTGACTAATGAGAATTGCACTACTTTGAACATTGGTATGCATGTATCACTATAATATGCTAATTTTAGTATTTTTGAATAAATAAAAGGAGTGTGATGGCTGTGTCATATGGTGGTTTCATCTCTAAACTTTTGAAGAACATCAATACTACTTTACAAAGTGGTTTTACTAATTTGCAGACCCATCAACAATGCATAAGTGTACCATTTTCCCATATACTTGACAGCAATTATTTGTAGGATTGATGATTGCCATTGTAACTAAGTGAGACAAAATCTCATAATATCAGCATAATTTTTAATTTGCACTTTCCTGATTGCTAAGGATGTTGAATATTATTTTCACACTTTGAGTTGATTTTAGTGCAATGTGGGAGATAGGGATATAATTTCACTTATCTTACATATATATCAATTTTCCCATTACCATTTGCTAAAAGGAATCTTTTCTGAAACATATGTTTTTGACACCATTGTCAAGATCACTATGTGGATTTGTCTTTGTGTGTTCTACTGCATTCCATTGATCTTAATGTCTGTTTTTATAGACATACATAAAATTTATACAGGAAACAGAAAGTTAAGCTACTACCCTGTTGTGGAATATATAGAATAGTCTAAATGTTCTTTTACAGAGATTTTCAAATTTATTAAATAAACCTAAAAATTATATGGTTTTAATTTTGACAAGGCTTTCTTATTTTTCTTTAAACATTTTAACAGCAATGAGCTCATAAAAAAAATGTACACTTCATATGAAAGGGAGTACAAATGATCTATGTCTCTTGAAATGTAAAAATATTTTTAATACCTCATATAATATTTGTTGACATTTACAATTCACTGTGGATTATGCTTTAATATCACTGACCATTTCATCTAAAATACGTTTATTAGATTAAAATAAGCGTACTTCAAATTTTAAGAATTTATATTGTGAAAATACATTTAGACAGTTTGTGTAAATGACATCTCAGACAAAATTAAAATTTTGATTCTAAGTTTTTTAAGCACATACAAAGTCATAGTTAATGTATATTCTCCACCTGGCTAAAAATTTGAGAATAAAATAGATGATATCAGTGTTTTTATCAATGTAATAAGAAGCTTAAAAAAAGTTAGCTGTTTATTCCAAAAATGATTAGTTTTGATTTTTTTTACTAGTTGCTCAAAACATTACAATGATCTTGACATATCATACATTTGATTCAAGTGGGGTATGAATTCTTATTTTTCCACATGTACAGATTGAAGGATCACATTGGTTTTACAGCCACATTTATACAATATTTTTTAAAATCAATGTGACAATTTTGGAATTTTTCTGAAAAGGTAGAGCATTGACATTATAAATTTTATTACAATATCCATTTAAATTTTCAATGTTGAACATAAAGTATTTGCTTCTACATTGACTATAATACAAGAAATTGTAGTAAGGAAGAGCATCTTGACAAAATATGTACTATTTTAATATATGTACATATACATATTTACTAACCTAAAAAACTTCCAAAGTAGAAATCAATTGAGAACTGGAAAAAGCATAAAAACTTATCCTAGTGTTCACATTCTGATATTTTAATTATTTAAGTAACTAAAATTTAAGATATTTATACAAATTAACATAGAATATAAGTTAACATATGATAATTTAACTTCAAAAACATAATGGTTTTGAATGATAAAAATAAATACACTTTAGCATGACATACATACGTTCACTCTCTGTTGTCTTCAAAATTTTAAGTTTAAAAAAGCTTGAGTATTTGAAAAGTATACTTTAATAGCATAGAATATGTTTGCAAATAAGCTTTCCAAGTTATTTTGCACCTTATTCAAAATCACTTGAAAAACCTTAATAAAGTACTCAGTTAATACGATACCAAGAAATTTAAGTAGTTAATACTTTTAGCAAATTGCCTCTATCAAAAACAAACTTACAAATTAGGGCTAACACAAAGTAATAGATTAAATTGTGTAACTGTAAAATTTATTATTGAAATATATTGACCTGTGAGAAGAACATCTTGATGAGTCAATTTATATTCTTTACTGGGATAAAATAAAATTATAAATGACTATTAATTTTGAATAAGGGGAAATATTTGAAATTTTATTAGTAACGACAAAGCATGTATGAGTTTTCCCATATAAAACCTGTCAGAGAGCAGAGGATGAAAAAAAAAAAAACACCTAAATTAATGAACACTAAAAAGGGCTTAGAACATCACAGAAGACAAGAGACCATCATGGAAGAGTTTCTTTCATCCCTATTAGAACTATAAGAGGAAAAGGAATATAATATAGAGTAAGAGCTCATACACTAATTCTAATAAACTTTTAACACCCTGTTGTGATTTTTCATGAGTTGAGGCCTGGTACAGAGAGTTCTACAGCACATGACAACTCTTTTTTCATGGATCTTTGCTAAGTCATCTGTTTTACTACCAAGTTTCAAGGAGATGGAAAAGAAGGGTAAGACTGATGATGATGACCCCTGCACTGCAATCTGTGGCAACTCCTCCCAAAGTATAAAACAGCAACAGTACTAAATAGTAGAGATGGATTTTGAGGCTACATGGCTTAACAGGAGCTACATTTATCACCCTGCCTGAAGCAGTCAAAAGACATGATAAAATATCTGCAAACATTTCAAGATAGTTGACATTGGGCAAGGAAGGACAATGATATTTAGCAGATGTTAAGTAAACAAGTGAGTTCTACAATTTTTCCTATTATACAGGCTTAAGAAAATTTCAAGGAAATGACACAGGAACATCACTGGATTTCTTGAATTGAGGCAATAAATCTAAGAATCTAGAGACAATAGTCTCTAAAGTCCATAAAACAAAGCAGCACCATAAATGAGAAAGTGAAAGAGCCTCTGAGGCATACCGAAACTTACCTTCAAATATTTAGGTGAGCCCGGCATGGTGGGCATGCCATTAATCCAGCCACTCAGGAAGCCTAGGCAGGAGGATCACAAATTTGAGGCCAACCTCAGCAACTTGGTTAGGCTCTAAGCAACTCAGTGAGGTCCTGTCTCAAGAGAAAAATAGGAAGATCTGGGGATGTGTTTCAGTGGTTAAGTGCTTGTGTGTTCAGTTTGGTACAAAAAAAGAAAAAAATATATTTAGGTAAGTATTAATCAGTACAGGCTTTTGAGTAAACTATCTGTTATTATATGGATCTTAAATATATTCCTAAAGGTCCAGGTGCTAAAGTCTTGGTCACCAGGCTTTGACCCGAGTGGGAGGAGGTGGAACCTTTAGAATGTCTGGCCTAGTTGAAGAAGTTATGTCATTGAAGGCATGCTCTTGAAAGAGATATTGGATGCCTGGCCTCCCTCTGTTTTTCTGCTTCCTTTTGCCATTTGGTGAGCAGTTTTGCTCCACAATATGCTACCCACCAGCATGTTTTGCTTCGTTACAAGCCCATAGCAATGGAACCAAGTAATCATGAACTAAACTTCTGAAACCATGAGTCAAAATAAAGCTTTCCTCTCTAATTTGACTTATCTCAGGTATTTGTTGCATTGATGGAAAGCTGACTAACACAGAAAATTGGTACCAAGAAGTGGTGTTATTGTTGTGTATATAACTGGTGATGTGGTTCAAAAGCCTTTATAGTTGGTTTTCAGGAGGAATTTGGAAAAATTGGGAGAAGCAAGTTGGAGAAGCCCAAGAATGATATAAACATAGCTTGATGGTAGATTCTGATGAGGGTACAGAAGACAGGAATTCTGATAGAAAAGTGGAGAGTAAAAGCCTGTGCTTATGAGGCTTCTTTCAGAAAGAAATGAAGCTCTATTGGGAAACAGACTAGAGGCCATTAGTATTGCATTGTAGCAAGCACATTGTCTATTTTTTGTTCATGCTCTGAGACTTTGCATGCTCAGTTCAAAGGTTATGAACTCGTTTATATGATAAAAGAAATTCCAAGGAACACCACATTAGGGAAGTGTGTTATTAGCTACTTTCAGTCAGATTTACAATGAAAACTGGGAACAAAAAACAGGGTGGATCAATTTGAAAAATGTCCAGGTTGTCCCCAAAAGAGCAAGTTTAAAATTTCTGCCAAGCAAAATGAGATTATTGAACTGATTATCACCATTAAAAAAGAAGCCAAATACTTTTCATGGGGAAAATATGAAAAATACCATGAGGGTATCTTTGTTAAGATTCTGTTAAGATCTCATCCATTGAAGGCTCCAAGACTTTTGAGAAGAAAGCTCCTAGGCTCCCAGCTGGTAGAGGGATACCCATGGAATTGTTTCCTTGGGATTGATTTTCTCATACTTACCTATCCAAGAACTTAGAGGCCACTGTATCGAGGGATCAAGGGGACCTTGGAATATAGCTTGAGCTAGCAGCAGATTTTAGCATGATCCACATAATGCTGGTTTTGCAGGGATGGGGTCATGGAATCCTCCAACAAGATTTCAGAAGAAAAACTTGGAACTCCAGGCAATGTTTTTCAGGGTCAGAATTCCTTCAAGGAGCCTTTGTGAAAGGTGATGTATGAGTTTGTAGGAGTGAAGTCTAAGCTGCAAACGAAACACCAGGAAGTTAGAGATGGTAAGAATAGAGCATGCTTGTTGAGTGAAGCTACTTGTGGCATGCAGAGCCAGCCCAAGAGAGATGCTATATGGTCAATAGATGATGCCAGCAAAGTCATTAGAGTGAGGCTGCCCAAGCCATTTCAAACTCATATGTCACTATCATGTGCCCCAGGTGTCAGACATGGATCTATAATGTTAGTATTTTTTCTACTGCATTTCAGAATTGCTTCATTCTTATCTCTCCTTGCTATTTTCTTGTTTTGCCATTGTTATTGTTTAGTTATGACATGTACCCCCAAAACCTCATGTTTGTGATAATGCAAAAAAAATTTAGAAGTGAACTGATGGGTTATGAGACTTTTACCTTAACCAGTGTAAGGATTAATCTCTGGGTAGGGATTAACTGGGTGGTAATTACAAGCAGGAAGAGTTTGGGCTGGAGTAGGTGTGTCCCTAGAGACACACAAGTATCTTTGGGGTGTATATCTTGTCATTCTTGAGCAGAGCTCTCTCTGACTCCTGATGGATGTGTTTTGAGCAACTTTCCTCCACCATACTTTTCTGCCATAATGTTCTGCCTCACCTCGGGCCAATAGCAATGGAACCAACCATCCATGGACTGAGACCTCTGAAAGCATGGGACACCAATAAAATTTGCTTCCTCTAAAATTGTACTGTCCAGTGTGTTGGTTGAAGCAACAAAAAAAAAATCTGACTAAAACAACAAGATGTTTTGACTCACTACAGACCCAGAGCAACAGGACCAAGTAAACATAGACTGAAACCTCTGAAAGAGTAAGCCCTAATAAACTTTAATCCCTTTAAGTAGATTTGCATCAGACTTTTGCCACAGTAAGAAAAACTCACTAACAAAATATTCAAGGATCAAGAAGAACCACCCAATATGATTAATGTCAAAAGTGCCTTTACCTCACTCAGTACCAGGAACAGTACATTTATATACTATTCAGCTTTTTAAAGAATCTCATCATTTATGGCGCACTGGGTATAGTACAAGAATGGTCTCATATCTGTTTGAGGAAAGTAATCAACCATGCACTGTGCATTTTTTTTTCATTTCCATTTAGAAAAAATAATAAGTCTTGAAAACATCAAAACTCTTCTAGTAATTTAAGTGCATCCTGGAACAAGGCTCAAAAATATTTACAGAAATACAAAAAATATCCAACACTCAATAAAGTTAAAATCTCCAATTTCTATCATACAACCAAAAGTTAAAGTCATACAATGAAATAGAAGACATATCCCCCAAATTAAGAATAAAATTTAATTAAAGTCAACTTAGAATTAACACAATGTGAGAATTAATAGGACAAAGACATTAAAGCTATTATTATAACTATATTACATATATTTAAAACTTTAAATACAGAAACAGAAGATGTGAAAATTATGACACAAGTTGTATATTTCAAGATAGTATTTGTACTTTATGAGATGAAAAAGACTGATGAGATGAGTGGAAGATTAGATGTTGCACAGAAAAAAAGCATAATTAGTGAATGTGAATATAAATCTATTGAAATAGAAACACAGAGAGAAAAGATAATTTGAAAACTAATAAACAGAGCACCAGGGATATGAGGAATGACTTAAAATGCCCTAATGTTGATGTAACTAAAGAACTCAGTTATCAGAAGAAAGCAATGTAGAAAGAAAAATGTATTTAAATAAACAATGAAGAAAAATTTTAAATATGATAAAATACATAAACCCACACATTAAATAAGTTTAATTAACTCCAAGACCACAAAAATGGAGCATAATCAAAACACTTGATATCAATAAGGGTAAATCTTAGATGCAATCACTAAAAAATGAGAGAGAAACCAAATGTAAAATAATAATACTTTTAACCTAAGACTCAGATCAACTGCATGTAATTCCCACATTGTAGCACTCTGAAACTCATACTGTTTTTAACACAAATTTGAAATATATAAAGAACACTGAAAGACACAAAAAGAAGCAAGAACATGGCCCAGGAAAGAAATGTTCTGTAGAAGTTGACACAGAGATGGTCCTAATGCTGAGTTATTCTACAGGAACTTTGAAATAACTATGTAAAATGTGCTGAAGTTTACAACATAACATAAGGAAAAGAACTCCACATATGGGTCAGGATCCATTGTAGAAGGAAGACAAAAGATTATTTTATTTTTTAAATGATTCTTTAAAGCTCAGCTCCATATGTTTTCAGAGCAATTCCTCCCATGTAGCACTTCCTACATCAGTTTGCTTAACTGTATCTTCAAGTATTCTACAATTCCTGAAGACAAGAGGACCTTATTCTAGGCTATATCTTCATAGTCATCATAGTGTTCAATACAGAGAAGATGCTAAATAAAAATATTTTGAATAAGTATTGAGTAACAAATGAAAAGGTTAATGGTAACTGCACTGGAATCAAAATATAGAAAAGAAAGAGAAAATCCACAGAAAAAAATAAACAACATGTTCAGAATACCAAGAGTACTAGGATGTATTCCTAAATTGTACTGAGGAATTACTAAAAATACTACAAAGAGCCCAATTAAGTTGTTTCTATAAAATATATACATTGTGAATAAGAATACTGAATTATTTATATAATTCTATTTCTGGAACAATTTGACCTCAACTCTGAACACTTGTTTAAATTAATTTTTTAGTAAAAATTCCCAAACTCCACAATTTAACAATTCATCATTTTTTGTGTGCAGTAAGAATCAGATTAAATGCCCATGCATGTTAACTCCATTGCAGTCACTTTTATAGTATCATAATCTGAAGAAGGCAAAACACAAACATCTGGATAGACACTGAATGCTCTTCAAGGAAATTAGTGTACTGGACTGCATAGTGAGGAAGAACTCGGGGAATTCCTAGACTTACCAGGACTGAAGGCTGTGGAAGACATGGAAAATGGAGAAACAGCCCTTCAAATTGTCAGTAAATTTTTTACCAGCTTGACCTCCTGCATATAAGATCCACATTAGAAACTTTCAAACCATGTTTCCATTAAAAATAGAGTGGAGCCAGGCATGGTGGCCATACCTGTAATCCCAGAGGCTCTGAAGGCTGAGGCAGGAGGAGGATCACAAGTTGAAAGCTAGCCTCAGCAATTTAGCCAGGCCCTAAGAAACTTAGGGAGAACCTGTCTCAAGAGGTAAATCTCTTTGATCATTAAAACAGTACAAATTAATAGAGCAATGAAGACTCATATATGGATGAATACCATGTGTTAAAATACAGGGCACCCTGTGATCTGACAGGCGGTTGACTTCATGGCGAAAAAAAATTTGTACATACTTTATTCTATCATCTGACATATATACATACATACATATATATACATATACACACACACACACATATAGATATAAAGAACAAATTTAAAAATATAAAAATAAAAGATAAAAAGGGCTGGGGATGTGAATCAGTGGTTAAGCACCCCTGGGTTCAATCACTTGTACGAAAAAAAAAAAAAAGGAATTCACGCAGCACATATGGGGGCAGAAAAGGCAAGAGGGAGAACAAATTAATGAAAGAAAATTTGCTTCCCTTCACATGAGATCTTCATTGTAATAAGTAAATTTCCTTATGAACTCTGTTTTGCGGAAGTCTGCAGTGATTATTTTTTCTTTGTTGGCAATGCCTGACTTAGTATAAACTCAGTAAAAAAGAAAAAAAAAAAGGAGAAAAGTGAAAGTAATAAAGAATAACAAAAGTGGAACATCCAGACGAAATCCCAAAGGAGCCTGTGTGTAGGAAATAAAATAGACAATAAGACAGAGGATGCTGTTTTAGCAGGCAAGTCCACGCATTAATTTTGGTCTCCTTTTTATATTTTATACCATATCTCTGATATAACAAAAAGATAAACTTTACAGCTAACTAATATCATATTTTATTTACAGCTAAATATAATATTTATGGCATGGGCATATTCTGGGGAGTTTTAACACTTCTTGCACATTCCCTTTAAAAATAGAATATTATTTGCTAATTCAAATGTTTTGTTGGGGCTTAGGATTCAAAAGTCAAGTATTGTATCTGTTTCTCATAATTATGAAATATTCTTTTATCTTGTGTCTCCAAAATACATAGCAACTATTAGCAGATGATATTATTTTTATTTGAACTACAAATGTTATTTGTTTAAGAATTAGAATCCAAATTGGGGGAAATGGATGGGTGGTAAGGATTTTATCTTTCAAAAAAGCAAATATTGTGTATTTTCTTTTTAAGAAAATGAATCTTTATATGCCCCTTTGAATATTTTATCGTTTTAAGTAGGAAAATAAATGATATATCTCATAAAGCATGATTTAAAATTACACAAAATCAAGAAAATATTAGTTTATAAATTTTAATAACTCCTACTGCAACCTCTTTTGTAAGAATAAATAATATAAATATGGATTGAATTTGATCATCTTGAGAAAAATTGATTCATCTCTAGACAGACTCAGTATTAAGAGTTTTTTTTCCTGATAGCTATGAGTCTTAATTTTTTTTTCAAAAATCAATAGGTCTGGTCTCATTTGTAGGAAATAAATTTGGTTACCTTTAAAAACAATTTTATATTGCTTTTTGTGAGTCTAATATAACTTAAAAAAACATTTGAACAAGTCATGTTAATACTTTAGGACATTTTTACCCATTTCTATGAATTCTAATTGAAGAATCATTAGGGCGTCATGCCAGCAAATTAATCCTGTAGCAGGCACATTTGTAATTGTCCTTAAAAGAAGCCTGGTACTGATGGACAATTAATTTAAGTCAGAAAAAGAGAAAGACAGATGGACATGCAGAGAAAAGGGAGGAAAAAGAGAGAAAGGGACAGATAATAGAAGGAAGCATGATCAAAATTATTTTCACCATGATGCCAACCTGCTGTCAGATCACAGGGTGTCCTGCATTTTGACACATGATATTTGTCCATATATGAATCTTCATTGCTCTATTAGTTTGTTCCATTTTAATGGATCTAACAGATATTCTCACATTTATATTTTATAAACACTTTGGAAATTAACATGTCTAAGTAGGAATGTCAAGTAAAATTCATTTGTAAATATGAATTGTTAATCATAAGAGATGTTCAAGACACATATTCCTTTTAGAAAGTACATTTCTTTTCCATCTATGTCATTGGAGAGTTTTTACTTTTTAGGTTTTTCAGTTTCCACCACTCAACTTTGAATGTGTTTAAACATGTTTTTCAAATCCCCCTCTATTGTGCAACTATTCTCTGTGGCAGTCTCTTGTCTGCAAAGGTCATTTACTATCAAGTTTACTGTATATGCGTAATTTTATATTGTGCAATAAATCTTCCACAGCCCCTACATGTGACAAGTCTGGAGGTTCAATCAGAGGTTGGATGTATCAATGTTTAATGCATTTCTCAATAAAAAATTAGCACACGTCTTCAACTAAAATAAATGTTCTTGCTTTATGTGCTCTGTTTTACAAGACTATTAAAATGGTTTTTTATTATAGATTTAGCATTCGGATAGGGATGGTATCAAATTGAACTGCTAGGTTAACAAAGTAAAATAAACTGTGAAACATGACTACATAAAATCTGAAAAAATCTAGAAAACACAGGTATTTAAGCAAATGAAGACAAATGACCTTAAACAAAATATATTTTTTCTCTATAAATAATTATTTCATATTTGAGAAAACATTGGCTCATGTGTTAAAAATTGAAAAAAAATTAAACTTGTATTATTTTTCCTTCAGAGATAAAAATTATTCAAAATATTTTAACTGGAATAATGATAATTATATGAACAATGATGATAGCAAAATCATTTAATTATTTTCCAAATTATCAGTAACTGAAATTGTTTTCCAGGATGTAAGTTATATTTAGTAATAATGTTTTCCTGATTTTAATTGTGGTTTAGCCTAAAAGTTGAACTAAATGAAATAAACCCTTTAAAGTATTGTAATAACTACACTAAAAGTAGTTTATTCACATTAATGTACATATAATAATGTAAATATATCTAAATACTTAATTTAAATTTTAGGTGCTATATAGCACCTAAAATTTAAATTAAGTATTTAGATATATATATAGCACCTAAAATTTAAATTAAGTATTTAGATATATTTATTGTTTTCAAAGCAGAGCACTTTGCAGCATAAAACCATATTAATTCTTCCATAAATTATTTCAATATGGAGATTTTTAGAAGCCAAAACCATGTTACAGATCTGAAATAGAAATCAACATAGCAATATATGCACATTAAAATTGATGTAATTTTAAGATTCTCCATGGTTATTTGGAGGGAAAATATAAACCAGTCTGCTGATAAAATCAGGGGGCTCTTATATTCAGTCATTTAAACCAATGCCATTTCTAATGGTTTTACTTGTGCTGTGGTGAATTTACTATAAATCTCACCAGTTGACAGATTCAATCAGTCCATTCATTGGAATGACAGGTCATATTTGCAGCAGAATGATCCAGCACCAAATATTTCAAAATCACTAAAGATATTAAAAATGACAAAGAATGCAAAGAGCAAGAAAATAACAGTCAGTACAACACAATTTCAGAAATAAAAAGCCACTTATATAACTGCAAAATTACCAGTAACTTGCTGCCAAAAACAAATTGCTATCAAATTTTACATTAAGAATATTCTGCACTTTAATTAGCTTCTGCTAAGCTTGACAATATTCCCTTTGGTACATCTTTTCTGTATTATAATTTTCATTGAGAAGCAGTGAAGCATGCTGGAAAAAACAACACTAGGTACTTAGAAGCTCTGGGTCCTAGATCCAGCTCTGTGACCTTGAGCAAACTTCTTAACTCCTGGGAGCCCTGATTCCCTCATTTGGAACATGGAAAACAATCTGCAATCCCTTTATCTCACAGTTGGAGGATTTGAAAACAAATTTCAAGAAGTCAAAATATGAATAGGTTATAAAAACTCTAAAGCAATAGACACTTTTATGACGCTATTACTACTTTCACAATTTTCGTGTTAAGAAATTTAACTCAAAATTTCTCTGATTAATCTTTAAAAATTATCTAATTACAGTTTTGAAAATTATATCTTGTTTTTTTTCACAGAAATTAGTGTTATTTTCATAAAGATGCTTTTCTTCTTTATTTGTTACCTGTCCCATTTTTATATTAGTATATATGATAGTTAAATAGAAGAAAGACATAATTCTGCACTATAAACTAATTTACTAAAGCTGAGTTCTAACTTCTTTTTTAAAAGCACAATAACACTAATTAAACTAAACCTTATGACAAGGATACAGAAAATAAAATGCAGTTATAACTGAGATATAGGAAACAGACAAAAGGCTTAATTTGAAGCCTGAAATATTCTCTTTGAAATATCTGGAAGTCACATAGGATTAAAATGTAGACAAAGATACCCTTTTCTTCTGGAGGTCTGAAGTCTTACTAATCCACATACCTTGGTCAAAGTAATTTAATATGTTTCTTTTAGGGAATTAATTCCTAAACATCCTATGTTTGTCTGTCTGTCTGTTTCTCTCTCATTTATTACCCATGTCCTTGGGTAAATTATTTAATCCCTTTATTTATTGGAACTCCAATGTTCTTCTTTGTACAAGGAAATAATAATAGTACCTGATTGACAAAAGTGTAATGATTAAATATGGCAACATCTATAATACAAGTAGGACAGTGACCTGCCTTATCATAAACATTTGGTAAATGTTCTGCATGTGTATTATTGTTTCAACTATATTTGTCATTACTACTCTATAACTAAGTTTCTATGTATCCAAATCAAGATATGTAGGCTTATATCATGCTAAGGGACTACACGTGGCTCTTATATATACATATAATAAATATTATTTTATATGTATAATATATATATATATATATATATATATATATATATATATATATATATATATATATCATGCTAAATGGTTGCACATAGTTTATATATATATATGTGTGTGTGTGTGTGTGTGTGTATATATTTATTTATTTATGTAAAGTTCTGTTATTTAAAAAAAAAGACTGTAGTGAACATTCTTAAACATATGTTTTGTCATAATCCTGCAAATGGGAGCTATTGTTAAAAACTTATTTCAAAAGTGACTTGTATTTAATCTAGGACATGTTGTTAGTTTAATTATATTGTCATTTTAAGACATGAGCATAAATCATTAATACATGGGCCATTGATACGATTCTATACGTAATTACTTTCTAATTAGAAAGTATAGTACTACATCTAATTACCATCTAAATTGACAATTTTAGAGTTTATTACTTTCTTATATAGTTTTAATCTTTAACAACATATTATGGAAGTTATACTTGGATATCTAACTGATTTATAATTGTGTTGAGTTTAGCTTAGGTAGTTAGAAATAAAATTTGCCCTTCAACCAAACATAGAAATTTAATTTTATATAAAACATTTAAAATATATTTAATGTCACTTCGTTTTTGTGTTATGCTTAGGAAAAAAAATACTTGCATAAGCTGAAACTACTTCCACAAATTTTAGAAAATTTCATGAAATTAAATAACTGAATATCTTGTGCTCTATATTTTATCCAATTAATATATTTCTATTTTCAGTAATTAAAGATTTTTGAGAAAGTCTGATAGCTGATATGAGTCATTTTTAAAAAGTTATAGACACAAGAGAAAATATGGACTAAGAGGAATCCCACTAAAAGAAATAGCTCAAATAAAGAGGACAGAGGGAATGACCAGTGAGATATTGGCCAGAACCAGCAGAGAGGAGGTTAGGTTGACATTTTGTGAAAAGGAGAAGTGTTGATTTACTGAGAAATTCAATAAAGAAGTTTCTGTGTAAACTCAGGAAAACAGATGAAGGGGCAACCAAACCTCATGTCAGTTTACTATTTATCAAGAAATCATATCAACTATTCTTTACCTTCTTTCCAAGCTGGTCTACTAATAGGGTAGGTATCTGGCCCGGTTTGCTCTCAGAAGCAAAAGCTTGTAAAACATCCAGAAGGGTGGGGCTCAGAGAATTTAAGAGATTGTGTTCTTCTCAATTCACTAACAAAGGTATTTGGTCCTGAAAATTCCAACACACAATTGGTTAGATATAAGCTTGGGATTGGATCCTAGGTGTCTTTTTTCTTTTATATGAGAGAGATGTCACCATATTTTCTATACCCTATACATTTTTACACATACACCCTATACTCTAATCTAGTATTTGACTTATTTTTTGATTTTTATACCAAATTCCACAATTCACATTTCCCAGGATAATCTTTGGCTTCTTTTATGTGCACTTGAAACATTACTCATAGTATTATACAAAAATGACTTCATAGAACATTTAATCCAGCCATATCTTTACATTCATCAGATAATTTATACATGTGAAATTAAGTGTCTTTTGAAATCCAATCCAAATTTTAGAAGAAGATAAAACTATTTTCAATGTATCTTTGTTTCCAACATGAAGATTTTTATTTGGGGCCTGGGGATGTGGCTCAAGCAGTAGCACGCTCGCCAGGCATATGTGTGGCCCGGGTTTGATCCTCAGCACCACATACAAACAAAGATGTTGTGTCCACCGAAAACTAAAAAATGAATATTAAAATTCTCTCTCTCTCTCTCTCTCTCTCTCTCTCTCTCTCTCTCTCTCCCCACCCCCCTCTAAAAAAAAGATTTTTATTTAAACCCCATAGCACCAGTTAAGGAGAGCTGACCCTACTTTCTCTGGTTATCTCCTGGAAAGAGGTTTTGACTTCTCCTTTGCCTGGTACTGGCTCACATCTCTCATTTCTCCTTGTGCAATTGTAAAATTTAGTCGAATTGTGTTTGGACAGTGTGATTCACATTGTACATATAACTTATTATTTTGATATAAAAATGAATTAATATACACATGTAGAGATACATAGCACAGATGAACAATAAGGAATATGCATCTCATATCTAAAAATTGCAAGGTTTCAAGTCTGGCTAGGCAGGCATTCAGCAAATACCTTGAGAACTTATGATACGTCTAATTTCTGATTTCCTTAAGGCTGGTTTTACTTTCAGGAAAACTCTTTTAATAAACCCTCAAAACTCTAAATTCAGTTGAAAAAATAAATAAAACAAATTCCTCTTTCTCATCAGTTTGAGCAAAGCTCTGTATTTGCATCTCTGGCTCTGACTGACGTGTTTTAATCATGAGCCTGTGTCCTTCCCTGAATAAATCACCATGGTATGAAGAATGGAAGCTCTAAAAGGCTAATCCTGGGTCACAAATCCATCTTTGGGTACGAATGGAGAGAATTTTGCCACATGGAATAAGAACTAAACAGATGAGTTCTCCAAGGAAAAGTGAAAGAGTATTATAAAACTTTCATGTAGAACTTGAAATGTTCACTACTTATACACATATATTATTATGTTATTTGTATGGTAATTTACTTTTAAAACAGTTCTTAAATAAAATACTGCAATGGCTGCATTTATATCCAAGATAAATCTTATCTGAAATACACATTAGAATGCATACCAGACAATATTCCAGAAAATGATTACTTATATCTCTTAACTATTGTTATACAAACTTATACTGGAGAATTTTAATTAGGATAAGAGATATTAGAAAAAAAGTTTCACTGTTGAAATCTATGAACAAGACAAAGGGTGAAATCTATGTACAAAACAAAGACAGAAATTCTTTCAGTTTCCTTGCCAGAGTATATGTACATAAGCTATAAGACTTTCTGGAACGTCAGAGCCTAGCCACTTCAGTGTAACTCCAGATCTAAGATCCCTGTGTTTCATATTCTCACATTTTTGGCAATGGATAATTGACTGAAAAAATAAAATACTGTTTCCTCTGTACATGTAAGTCTTTCATACAAGATAATAGTAGCAAAAAAAGAGGCTATTATTATCTTGTAATTATCTGGGTGAATAAAGCACTACTGAATATTATTTAGGTATTCACAGCAGTTTTATTTGTGTGTAATGGTCTGCAATACTTAGCAAAATGGTACCTTATTTTTTAGAATAGCTAATAGAATTGTCCAGGAAATAATTGTTTCTTTCTCAATTGAAACTTTGAAAAAGATGATAACCAAATATGTTAACTCAGCCACCTAATTGCACTATCAAGAGCAATAATAGACCATACCACTATAATTTTATGCTAAAAATCCTGAGGAGTAAGATTTTTTCTTGTTTTCATCATAATATAAATCTAATTTTCAATGGATGGTATTTAATATTTATATCCAGAAGTTTATAGCAGTTGAAAAATCATGTGACCTTAATTCAATTGAAATATTAACATATAAAACAGCTGAAAAATTCTCAGGTTATCTTCCTTCAAATTGAGTAGAAATGGTTCTATTAATTTGAATGGGGGAAATGGTATTATTGTTAATTATTTGATGATATCAATCACACCATCTATAAAGAGTAACCATTGGGCTCTAAATTATTTTATTAAAAGTGTTGAAATTAGTATTTATTTTATTATAACATCAAAAGAGAAGAATTACAAAACACAAAAGGAGTAAAAGGGTAAAAATAAATTAAAATAATTTCTATATTTTTATAGGAGGCCTACTACTTTACATTTTATGCTCTCTAAAGGAAAAAGGACATAACCCTAATTATTACATAGTATGAAATAATTGTCTACTTTGTAACCACAAGTAAACAACAAAACCTTGTATTTATGTGATCATCTATTCATTCACTTACTATTTCTACAAATAGTACCTGAAAAAAAATAGGACACAAGGCAGGCCTAAGGATATTTATTCATTTACTCATTTAACAAATATTTATTGAGTGCTTTTATTATGTCATGTCTGTTTCCAGTAACCAAAACTGGTCAATTCCCAAAGAATATTAATGAAAAAGTAGTTTCCAATTTACCTGATATTAAATTTAATCCTCAGAAATATACTGATATTGGTTTTTGCCAGTTTCTTAATCCTGCTGGTCAAGGGAGCCCAAGACAGAGTCTGCAGACAGTTAGGAAAAGCTAAGAGATAATTATTATTAACAAAAACAATCAAAACAAAAAACATCTCAGTGTGGCAAATGACCAAGTGAAAACTACTCTAAAGAAAACAATTATCTTTTGCAGTGTTGTGCTTTTTTCAAGATTTAAGGATAAAACAAACTTGTACTTCCAACTACAGCCTTGTCTTCTGTCTTCAAGTGTGAAAGTGTTTCATTTTTTGCTCCTAAAAGTGATGTGAGGAAAAAAAAGGAGGGCAGATTAACAACCCCTGAAAATCGTATCCTACAAAATAGTAATGCAAGGATGAAAAAAGTAGCTCCATTACATTTTTATTTATTTTTTTTTAATTTTTTTTTATTTTAAATATTTTTTTTATTGGTTGTTCAAAACATTACAAAGCTCATGGCATATCATCTTCCATACATTTGATTCAAATGGGTTATCAGCTCCCATTTTTACCCCAATTACAAGTTGCAGAATCACATCGGTTACACATCCACATTTTTACATAATACCATATTAATGACTGTTGTATTCTGCTACCTTTCCTATCCCCTACTATCCCCCCTCCCTTTCCCTCTCCTCTTCCCTCTCTACCCCAGCTGCTGTGGTTTAATTCTCTCCCTTTTTTTTCCCTTTCCCCTCACAAACTCTTATATGTAGTTTTATGTAACAATGAGGGTCTCCTTCCATTTCCATACAGTTTCCCTTCTCTCTCCCTCTCTCCCACCCCACTCGTCTCTGTTAAATGTTAATTTTTTCCTCATGCTCCTCTTCCCTGTTCTGATCTTGGTTGTTCTCTTTATATCAAAGGAGACATTTGGCATTTGTTTTTTAAGGATTGGCTAGCTTCACTTAGCATTATCTGCTCTAATGCCATCCATTTCCCTGCAAAATCCATGATTTTGTCATTTTTTAGTGCTGCGTAATACTCCATTGTGTATAGATGCCACAGTTTTTTAATCCATTCATCTATTGAAGGGCATCTAGGTTGATTCCAAAGTCTAGCTATTGTCCATTACATTTTTCAAGCCCTGAAAATTAACCAAAGTCTTAAAATAGTATAGGGAATAATACACAGAGCCTTTTTTCAAGAAAAAAAATGGCAAAATTTCAGGCAATAAGTGTGAGATTTCAGTGTTTTAAGTTGTTATATACTTATTACCCCCTCTCTAAGTCCATGGCAGGCTTAAAAACTAATTGCCTACAACCAAAGTAAAAACCAGCACCCTGGCAGCCATTGATAAGGAAGGATGGATTGGAAGCTTTTTAAAAGCTTTATTCCCCGAGAATTGTCATTCTTACACCTGTCAGATGGTTGCCTAGAAGATGCAAGTTCCAAGGCCATCTTTATTTGACCTGACTCAGAGCTCACACATCTTCAAATGACTTTTCCCTAAGGGCATTTGTTGAAACTATTTGGACAAATATTTAGGTGGGCAGGTGATAGAAAACAATTGGGGTTGGAAATAGACCATTAAAAACCTGGAAAAGGAGATGTCCACAGGAACTTTGAAAACCTTTTTTTGGAAATCTCAATTAGAAAGGCTGAGATTGCCCTCAATTCTTATCTATGATAAATCTTGATCTTCTACACAAGCAGAAAGTAAAGACTGAGGCAGACTCATAAAGCATTAAATCAAATTATTTTAAATATTTTCAGATACCAAGGAGTCCCTTCCAACCAACTACAATATGAGAATGATGTCAAAGAGAGAATATTAATAAAGAGTCAGAAATTGACAGATACTATCAAATGGAAATTCTATCATTGAGAAGTAGGATAGAAGAAATATAAAAATCATCAGGAGGTCTCAGTAGCATATTTACACAGAAGAAAGAAGAGCTGAAGTTAAAGGTAGTTTAATGGAGATCATTCAATGCAAAGAACACAGGAAAAAAAGAATGAAGAAACTAAACTGATCCTCAAAAACTTATCAGACATACCAACATATGCATATGGAAGTTACAGAGAAGAGGAAATAGAGAAATGGACAACAGAAGATTTGATAAAATAAAGGCATGTAACCTCTTAAATTTGATGAAAAGCATTAATCAACACATCTAAGAAGCTTAATGAATATGAAATAAAATAAGTTCAAAGAAATACACAAGAATCAAATTGTTAAGACAAAGAAAAAGAAAACATTGACAGCATCAGAAAGAAAGGGCATCTTTAGGAGGGATCCTCATTTATATTGAAAATAGATTTCTCACCAGAAACCTTGGAGGGAAAATGCAGTAGGTTAAATATTCAACGTACTAAAAGAAAAAGATGGCAAGTTATTAATTATGTGCTCAGCAAAAATATGCTTCAAAAGTAACACTGAAATTAAGACATTCTCAGATAAAAATTGAGAGAATTCATTGCTCATAAAGGTTTCCTATAAGAAATACTAAAAGGAATCATTGAGGTTGAAATTTAAAAATATGCTTGAATTCACAGGAAGAAGTAAAGAATATCAATTTAAGACACAGCATAAGAAGATATGAAAGAGTGTACCATTTTACTTTTTTGTTATTAACTATTTCTTCTACTTAATTTGAAAGTCAGCATCATAAAGCTATATATATATATATATATATATATATATATATATATATATATATATATATATATAATTACAGTTTATGGATCCACATGTAAGGGACTTGGAATTTGCCACTCCTTTCTTTTTATTTTTTCAAATTTTCTTTTTGTTCATTTCTCTATTTCCTCTTCTGCTGAGAAGTTTTTAACTCTGCTTAGGTCTTAGGGGAAGTAAGATCACAAGAAGAGCTACAGTCCCCAAACATGGAGAAACAGACTGGAGGATAAAGACAATGACACGTCCTGAAGCAGAGACCTTTGTGGGAACCCATGCTAGGGTAGAAAAACTTGAATTAACATAAAATTTTCTGGAAAGTGTATGTGGACAAATCTAAAAGTTACAACTTCAGGCATCTATTCATAAATGGGTTCTCATTATTTTGTGAATTTTTCCTCCAGGACCTTAACCAGATCCCCAGAGTAAATATCAGAGAAAAAAATATCTCAAGCATGCTACAGTGCAAGGAAAAGAGAGAGATAATAGAATCATATAAAATGCTAAATTAAAACCACAAAAGAGAAAAAAAGGAGTGGGAGATAAAAACAAGAATAAAAATAAGTAGACAAATAGAAAACAGTAATAAATTTGATAATATTTATCCAATTATACTACTATTCACTTTGAATGCCAATGGCCTAAACGTGCCAATTAGAAAAAGTTTATTAGTGTATATCAAAAAACAAGACACAACTACATGTTGTCTATAAGAAACCCTCTTTCTTTGTTTCTTTGTTTCTTCCTTCCTTCCTTCCTTCCTTCCTTCCTTCCTTTCTTTCTTTCTTTCTTTCTTTCTTTCATTGCAGTTGATTGAATCTAGGGACTTGTACATATTATGTAGGTTGATTACCAACTAAGACACAATCCAAGCCCAGAGAAACTGATTTTTTAACTATAAAGGTGCATATAGAATAAAAGGAAATAGAGAAAGACATGATATGCAAATTCTAACCAAAAGAAGGCAGAGAGAGTTGTAATAATTTCTGGGAGATGGATACTTCACAGCAATGAAGTTTTTAGGTATAAAGAAGGGCATTACAAAATGATAAAGTGATCAATTCTCCAAGAAGACATAATCCCAAGGTGTATGTGCCTAACAATAAAACATCAAAATATATGAGGCAAAAACTGATAAAACTGCAAGTACAAATAAATGAATCCACTATTAGTGTTGGAGACTTCAACAGTTCTCTATCAGAAATGGACAGATCCAGCAGACAGAAAATCAGTAAGGACAGTGTTGAAGTCAACAACACCATCAATCAACTAGATATAATTGACATCTATACACTACTTTAACCACAACAGCAGAATAAATTTTTTTCTCAAGCTTACATAGAAAATTTACCAAGAAAGACTTCACTTATGGCCATAAAATAGACCTTAACTAATGTAAAAGAGTTAAAACCATACAATATTAATGGGATTAAACTAGAAATACTGAAAATCCAAACATATGTGATAATTAAATGTACACATATAAATGCACAGGTCAAATAAGAAATATCAAGAAAAATTTTAAAATGTTTTAAACTAAGATAAAATAGAAAAATAATTTATCAAAACTTGTATTATTTATGTGTAAAGTGGGTTATTGGGGCTAAGATTGTGGAAGAGTGGGAAAAGTACCTGCATAGCATGCCAAAGGCCTTAGGTTTAATCTGCATTAACTGTATGTGTCAGGAAAGTAAATCTAAAGTTAATCATGTCACCTTCCACTTAAAGAAATGAGAAAAAGAAAAGCAAATTATATCCTAAGGAAAAGTAAAGAAATAATAAAAATCAGTGTAGAAGTAATGAAATTGAAAACAGGAACTCACTAGAAAAAGTCAACAAAATCCAAAGCTGGTTCTAAGAAAATACCCATAAAATCAATAAGCCTACATCCATGCTAACTGAAAAGAAAAAGAGAAAGAACACAAATTTGTAATATTAGAAATGAAACTAAGGTTGTCATTGGAGATTTGATGAATAGGAAAAGGGAAACTATGAATATCTTTATTCCCATAAGTTTGATAACATAGTTGACACAGGCCAATTCCTTAATAAGCATGATCTGTTGAATTTCATTGAATAAGAAACAACAAATATGAATATTAAATAGATTGAATTAGTAATTAATAGCCAACCAGAAAAGAAAAGACAAGGGTCCAGATGGGTTCATTGGTGAATTCTACTAGACATTTAGAAAATAATATTTTTCTCTTTATAGTTTTTTTTTTCAGAAGTTAGGAATAAATCCTAACTCATTTTATTTGGCCAGCATTGCTCTAATTTCCACAACCAGACAAAAGTAATGTAAATGTGAAAAAAGTTTGCAGATCAATATCTCTCATGAACAGCTAACATCACACTTAATGGTAAGAAACCACCTTTTCCGCAAAGATCAGGAACAAGGCGACAATGTCCCCTCTCACTACTCCTTTTCAACATCTTATTAATGTGGTAAGACAAGAAAATAAAACTTATATAGTTTGAGAAGAAGAAACAAAAATCTTTGATCATAGACTATATGGTTATCTATGGTTATCTATGAATAAAATCTGAAATAATTAACAAAAATATTTCCTGAATCTAATAAATAATTATATAAGATTGCATGATACAAGGTTAATATTCAAAAGTAATTTACTTTCCTATATACCAGCAAAGAATGTGTGAATTTTGAAATTAAAAACCCAATGCAATTTGCATTAACACACTAAAGAAAGACACTTACTTTGAATTAAAAAAAATTATATGATGAAAACTACAAAACTCTAATGAGAGAAATAAAATAAATCACTTAATAAGTGAGTATATATTCCACATCTTTTGATAGAAAGAATTAAAATTATCAAGATGTACATTTTTTCAACTTTATATATTTAGTGTAATCCGAATAAAAATCTCATATCAGTGAACTGATTGTAAAATTTGCATGACAGGGAGAAACCCAGAATAACTAGCATAATATTAAATTGGAAATATAATACAATACAACTTCAGGACTTCCAATAAAACTACAATTATAAAGACAGTGTGATATTGACAAAGGACAAGAAAAAGAGAACAGAATGGAGAGTTCAGAAAGAGACACATGTAAATGTTGTCAACTAATGTTTGACAAAGGAACAAAGATACAATGTAATGGATAAAAAATAGTCTTTTCAAAAAATGGTATTGGAACAATTCAACATTCACAAACACACAAAAATCTTGACAAAAACTTTATATACATGACAGAAATTAACTTAAAAGGATCACAGACTTAACTGAAATACAACCACAATGGTAGAAGATAATATAGGAGGAAATTTAAATAACTTTATATTTGATGGTGACGTTTTAAATTAGTTTTTACTCATTATATTTTATTGAAACTGTAATGTTTGGCCAGTCTCGTAGCACATGCTTGTAATCCCAGGAGCTCTTGAGGCTGAGGCAGGGGATCACAAGTTCAAAGCCAGCCTCAGCAACATGGAGGCATTAAGTAACTCAGTGAGACCCTGTCTTTAAATATAATACAAAATAGGGCCGGGGATGTGGTTCAGTGGGCAAGTACACCTGAGTTCAATCCCTGTTACCCACCTCCCACAAAAAAAAAGAAACTGTAAGGTTTACATAATGATGTTTTGATATACTTCATTAATTTAGATATTACAATCAAGCAAATTAGCATGTTTATCTCTTTACAAGATACTTATCTTGTGCATGTGTGGAGACAACACTTAAGATCTATTCTCAACTTATTTCAAGTACAAAACACAGTACTCTTAAGCATAGAAAAATGCTCTATATTGAGAGACAAATGAATCTTTGTATTCTTTGATATCTCCAAATTTCCCTCTCACAACCCACTACTAAGCAACTACTGATCTATTCACCACTTTATTAATTTAAATTTTTAGATTCCAAATAAAAGTGAGATTGTGCAGTATTTTGTTTGAGTCTAACTTATTTCACTTAGCCTATGTTCTCCAGTATCATTTATATCTTCACAAGTGGTATAATTTCTTTTTCTTCATTAAGATTGAATAATATTTTTTTTGTGTAAATTCTTTGTCTTTCTCTTTATTCTTTTATCTGTTGCTGGACACTTAGGCTCACATCTTGGATGTATACTGAATAATGCTGCAAAAAAAAAGCATTGGTGGATGGAATTTTTTAAAAATAGTGATTTAATTTCCTTTGTTTATATATTCAAGAAGAGAGTTGATCTACACATATTTTCTCATGCCAGTATCATACTACTTTTTTAACCACATTGATTTAATTATTATACTTTTTATATTTTCTTTTATTTATTATACATGACAGCAGAATCTATTTTGATATATTTATACAAGCATGGAAGCATGGAATATGTTTTATTCTAATTAGGATCCCAGTCGTGCGAATGTACACAATGTTGAGATTCACTGTGTTTTATTTATATAAGTATAGAGAAAAGTTATGGCAGATTCATTTCACTGTCTTTCCTATCCTGCCCCCCATCCCTTCCTTTCATTATAGTTTTGTAGTATAATTTTAAACCAAGAAGTGAGATGCCTCCAACTTTGTTCTTATTATGATTTCTCTTGCTATTTGGGGACTTTTGTTGTTTCATACTGTAATGGTTAATTTGAATTGTCAACTTAATAGGATTAAGAGGTGCTGAAGATTCAAGGTCTTCCGGGTAAGTCAATGAGAGTGTATCTAGGAATGATTGGCATGTGGATAATGAACTGGAGACCCTCTCTAAGAGTGGGCAGCGCCATTTGGTAGGATGTTGGCTTAGATAGATTAAACGTTGGAAGAACAAGGAAGCAGCAGCAGATGCAAACTCCATTCTTCCTGAATGTATTCTTGATTGTTACAGCAATCACCTGAGGATATCAGACTCTAGCTCCTTCACACCTCAAAGTGGACTCTTCCAGTGATTCTCCAGGGAATTTCCAGAAGCCTTCTGTCTCTGACTGGGGTAGCACCATTGATCCCTTTTGTTCTGAGGCTTCAGCCTCTTATACTGCACAGCTAATGATCCCTCCATCTCTCCAGCCTGCAGATGGCCATTGTGAACTATCCAGCTTCTGGTCTTAAAGCCAATCTAATAAAACCTCTTTTTTATAATCATTCTTCCTGTTGGTTGTGTTCCTCTAGAGAACCCTGACTAATACACATAAGAACTGTAGTGTTTTTTTTTTCTATTTGCCAATAGAAATTTTCACAGGGCTTGTATTGAATCTGTAGAAAACTTTAGGTAGAATGGATATTTTTAACAATATTAATTATTCCAGTCTATAAACGTAGGATATCTTTTCTTTTTTTACATACTTTATTCAGTTTCTTTCATAAATACTTCATAACTTTCAGTTTTCATCCCCAAGTATTTTGATCTTTTTAATGTCATTGTAAATATGAGTATTCATTTCTTTTTTTCAATATTACATTGTTGGTGTAAATAAATGCTACCAATTCTGGTATGCTGATTTTGTATCCTGTGGCTTTGTTAAATTTGTTTATTAGTGCTAAAAATGGTTTATTTTTGTTTTCTGTTTTGTGAAGTCTCTTGGGATTTCGACATGAGGATCATGTCTTCTGTAAAGAGACGATTTTATTGATTTATTTCTAATTTTAGTGAACTTATTACTTTGTCTTGTCTAATTGCTCCAACAAGGACTCTATGCTGAAGAGAAGTGGGAAAAGAGTGCCTCTTCACTTGCACTGTGCTTTAAGAGAAAGAGCTTTCAGTTATTCCTGTATTAATGACCATATTAGTGGGGAACTTTCCACAAATGGCCTTTATTGTGTGCAGGTAAATTGCTTTTATACCTATATCCATTCTGCTTTGAGTTTTTATTGTAAATGAATTTTGATCTTTGTTACATGCTTTTCCTCTGTCTATTGAGATCATGTGTTTATCCTTCATTCTGTCAATGTAGTATATACCCTATGTTAATGTGCACATATTGAAGTAAAATTGCATTCTAGGGACAAACTCCATTTGGTCATTCTGTATTACCATTATGAATGCTCTTATGAATTTCACTTAACTTGCATTTTGCTGAAAAATTTTTCCCATGAAAGTTTATTTTAAATATTAGTCAATAATTTTTTTTTCTGATAGTGTCTTTCTTTAACTGGTTGTGTGGTGATGGTTTAAACGTGTTTTTTTCTTTCTTGAAAGAGTTTTTTTAAAAAAAGAATTGAATGTCTGATAGAATAAAATAATCGGATACTAAGCTTTTCTTCATTAGAGATTTTTGATTACTGCTTCAATCTATTTGTTATTGGTCTATTAGGCTTGCCTTGTTTTTCTTCAGTTTCCTTTGCTAGGTTGCATGTTTCTGGGAATTTATCCATTTCTTCTGTGCTCTCCATTTTTCTGGCATATCATTGTTTATAATAGATTCTTATGAATCCTTTTTATTTCTCAAGAATCCATTGTAATGTCGCCTTGTTCGTTTCTGATTTAATTTACTTGAGTCTTCATTTTTTCTTATGTAGCTGAGAGTTTGTCAATTTTGTTTCTATTCAATAATCTACCTCTTCGTTTTGTTGAGTTTTACTTTTGTTTTCACATTCTCTATTTGATTTATTTATTCACTGGCTTTCATGTCTTCCTATCTGTTAACTTGGATTTAGTTTGTTCTTCTTTTTCTACTTTGTTAATATGTAACATAAGATGGTTGCTTTGGATCATTCTTCTATTTTAATATAGGCACTTGATGTTTTAAGTTTTCCTTTTAATACAGCTTTTGCTGCACCTGGTAAATTTTACTATATTTATTTTTATTTTTGCTTCTTTCAAAACATTTTTGGGGAGATACTGGGGCCTTTACATGGGACTGCATACATACCAGGTAAGACTCTATCACTGAGCTATACATGGAGTCTTCTCACAACCTGTTTTAAACTCCCTTTTGATTTTTTTTCTTTGAATTAAAGGCTGTCCCAGACTGTGTTGTTTCCATATATTTATAAACTTATATTTTATTTGTGTTATTTATTTCAGTTTTATCCCATTGTGAACTGAAATTATAGATGTTATAATTCTAATTTTATTAAATTTGTCAAGACTTGGTTTTTGACCTAACATATGACCCACCATGGAGAATATTTCATGTATACTTTAGGTGTGTTTTCCTGTCATCAGGTAGAAACTTCTCTGTATTTCAATATTGTTGTTCAAGTACACTGATTCCTAATTGATTTTCTGTCTTGATGTTCTGCCTATTATTAAAACTGAGATATTGTTGGGGCAAAGTGGCATGTGCCTGTAAAAGACTGGGGAGGCTGAAATAGGAAGATAGCAAGTTCAAGGTTAGCCTTACCTCAAAATAAAAAATAAAAATAAAATAACTGTTGCTTATTGAAAAAATGTCTTTAGGTTCAAACCCCAGTACCAAAAAAAAGTATTGAAATCTTATACTATTATTTTAAACTGTTGTTTTCTCCTATTAATATTTGCTTTTTATAATAAAAGACTCTAAGAATAAATGCATATATATTTGTATTTGTATTTTTTATATCTTTCTTTTTAACTGAGACTGTTATGATTATATTTTGGCTTTCTTAGGTTTCACAGTTTTGATGAATTTCCTTTTTCTTTTGTCTGAGAAAGTCTTTATCTATGCCTCATTTTAAAAGAATAGGTTTACTGGCTACTGGCTATAGTATTTTTAGTTTACAGTTTTCTCACAGGGGCACTTAAACACCAAGCCACATCCCCAGCCCTATTTTGTATTTTATTTAGAGACAAGGTCTCACTGAGTTGCTTAGCACTTAGCTTCTGCTGAGGCTGGCTTTGAACTCGCAATCCTCCTGTCTCAGCCTCCTTAACTGCTGGGATTATAGGCATGCACCACCACACCTGACCTCTATAATGTCTTTAATATGTCTTCCCAAACCCTAGTTTGCCTGCTGAAAAACCTCTGATTTCTTGTGAGAGTTCCCATCTTGTTAACAAGTTGCCCTTTTCTCAATGCTTTCAAAATTCTCTCTATGCCTTTAATTTTTATATTTAACTATATTTTAATAGAAGTGTCTTTGGAGCAGTGTTATTTGGAGTTCTTTGAGTTTTCTTGATTGGGATGTATATTTCTTTCTTGAGGCTTGTGAGAATTTCACAGTCATGATTTTGTTAAGTAATCTTTCTGTTTATTTCCCTCTTTTTCTTCTGTAAATTCCATGTGCAGATAATCCACTTGATGGTGTCCCATAAATTCCTTACATTGTTCTTTTTTCTGTTATCTTCCTATTTTCTTTTTGTTTCTCTGACTGTATTATTTTCAATGACCTGTTTCCAAGTTGGCTAATCTTATTTTCTGCTTGTACCCAGTCTGTTGTTGTAATACCCCTTGACTGAATTTTTTATTAAGTTACTTTATTTTTCAATTCTATGATTTCTCTTTGGTACTTTTAAAAATCATTTTCAGTCTGTTCATGCATTGCTCTCCTCCCCTCATTTAGCATCTTATGACATTATTTTGAATTCTATCTGGTTAATCATAAATCTTTATTTCAATAGGTTTGGTTTTTGTGGTTTTATCTTTTTCTTTTATTGGGAATATATTTTACAATTTCATCACTTCCCTTGAATCTCTGTTTTGGTTTCTGAGTATTAGATAAAACTATCGCCTTTCCCAGTCTTTACAGACAAACCTCACATCAGTTTGCCTCAATGTATATAATTGAGTTAATTGGGATAAACACTTACTTGATATTCTAGGTCACAACTGTAATCCACTAGATGAAATCTCCAATTGATATCAGACTTCTTAACACATAATACTCTTGTTCCTGATAATGAAATGGTGATACTTAACAAATCAGGGAGGGAGTAGTTCAAGAGAGTTTTTCTGATTTACCTTAAACAATAGTGAAAATTGATATATACTTCTTAAAAAAGACAATGTATAATATTTTCTATTTTTCAATTTTAACTTTTTGTCCTGACCATACATCTTTTTGTGAACATTGATTTCCTAAGTATTTTTGATTATTGAGGAATGAGAAGTGGTATGTTATAAAAGGGAAAGTGACAAAATTAGGCATGATATATAATAAATGATTTACTCTGAGGTTTTGATTTTTTGCAATTGTAGTGGCTGATAATAGAGTATTCATCTACTTTTTATTCTCCGTTTTCCACTGAGGGTGAAGATACAAGATATCAGTTGAGGTTTGACAAATGGGCAAGAAGGAGAGATGAGACATGACAACTGAAAGCGGGGTCTATAACACATGGGAAAGGATATTAGCCTATTCACATCTCTAAGTTGCCAATCTCTTTTTTTTGTAGAAAAAAGCTGTCACTCTAGTCAAAAAATTGAACTTGACCCTGACTCAGAGATGAGATGTTGATTGAGGACCTCCAATAAGAGATAAATCCCTATGCTAGGCTGTTGCCTGTGCCAGCAATGTAGTAAATATAGCTGCAGAAACTTCCCATGAGCTGAAAAACAGCCAAACCTCACCAGCCTTCCCAAAGTAAATAAACTACCTGACACAACATGAGATACATGAATTTCTGTGTTATCTTCACATTGTAAGTCTTAGACATATATTTGTTATAGACATAACTGCTTTAATGTGTGATTTATGAATCAAGTCTCCATGCTACAAAATAGAATAGGAGCTTCCACTGGCAAATGTAGTAAAAGGAGCTTTTTAAAGTGAGAAAAAAAGGAAAGAGAACCCCACCACTACCAAAGGTTGTTGGTTAACATCAGGTTATTTAAGGTAACTATTTACTAAGAGTTAAATCAGAGGGAACTTAATTATTTGGCTCAGAATGGAATCTTCTCTTTCTAGGATAAAGCTGATCTGTTTGAAGATAAGTGCTTCCTTAAAATTTGTCAGTTTAATTACATTGCATTTAGCAATCATAAGTCCATTTACTTTGGCCTTGTTGGTTTTGCATTGGACCTCAGTCCAGTTCTCTATAGTTTTTATTTAGCATGACCCAATCAGAGAAAAAGCATAGCAGGAAAATTCTAGTTCTAACTAAACTAGTTCAATTTAGTTAGGTTAACACATTCAAAACCATTATAGGTTACTCCTCATAAGGTAATCAACAAAACACCTCTCTTTTTACCATCATTAACTTTCAAATAAAGAGAATGGGAAAAATCATGCTTCGATCTACTATGTACACCAAATTGCATGTAAGCAAAAGCATGCTACCCTTATACTATAAAAAAATATTGTATTATTCTATCCCTTTTTAATTAATATTCTTTCTTCTTGATAAGTCACAGTCTCCCATTTGATGTTCTATAACTTAAATATTGAAACAATAAATTAGCTAATACTAATAAATCTGGTGTTGACACAACTATAAGATTCTGAAAGATTGAAATTGACTAAAAATATATTAATGTCTTCAAAAAATTAGAAAAAATACATAGGGCTGATATAATTTTCATTTCTACATCTGATAACATGATTGTTACTGATATATAACTGTTTTCTTTCTCCATCCATTCCATATCTCCTGGTACCATATCAGCTGATCAAAGACCCTTGCCTACTTGGGTGACTCAAACTTTATATACTTTCTGAATTAAGTTGTTGCATTGTCCAGTCCTATTTGAATTGGATTGTTTTAGATTTGTATTGACTTGAATGACAAGATGGGGAGTAGTAAGAGGCATTCCAAGGAATCTTCCACATTACAAACATAATCCTCTTTTCCTTCACTTTGCATATAGCAAATACTTCCCTCTGGAAATTCACAATCATCCAACCAGTAAAAATTAATTACTTTGCCAATAACTTACTAACATCAGAAACCCAAAATAGCCAGGTGGACATCTAAAGTTCTAGTTTAAGGTAACCCTTTGTGTGTTCCATGGTGCAAAAGCTTTATCTTTGAAGACTAAGACCAGTAGACCAACAAAGCACAAAGTTGTGGGAACAGGAAGCATCATTTTGCTAGCGGACCAATAGCATTGAAAAGAGTAACTGCCACAACACATCTTTCTTGATCTTTGGGCCCATGAAAATAGGCTGTGTGGGAAAAACAAAACAAAACACCACATACTTTAAATTGTAGGAAACTACCGCAACTTTGCGATGTAAGGCACAAGGAGATTGGGTTTTCTTAAATAAACTATAGGAGAGGTAATTAGTAGGTGTTATTTTTGCTTTCATTAAAGAGTGGTAAGTTTCAAAAACACACTTTTTTGAGATTTATATATCTAAATATGCTTTTTTTCTTTTTTCTTTTTATTTGTTCTAATCAGTTTTACATGACAGTAATATGCACTGTGACACATGATACATAAATGGAGTATAATTTATCATTCTTATGGTTGTACAAAATGTAGAATCACACCCGTCATGTAGTCATATATGTACGTAAGGTAATAATGTCTGATTCATTTTCTTATCCCCTTCCTACCTCCATATCCTCTTCCCTCCCTCCATTTCCCTCTAGCTGATCCAAAATAACTATTCTTCCCTAACCTCCCTCCCCTTATTGTGAATTAGCATCCACATGTTAGAGAAAATATTCTGCCTTTGGTTTGGGGGGATTGTTTTATATGTTTCTTTTTAATTTTAAATTTTGTAATTTTTATCCTAACAATATACCATTTATGTATGAATATTTATTTCCTAAGCAATACTGCTTTTGAGCCCTAGTATACTAGAATGGAATCAGCATGGCATGTAAAGGGTTTACGTCTTGGGTTTCTCATGCACTAGGAGTAATCTTCAGAGAGTGAGGTAATGTCTGTGGATCTAAACCTTCTCATTTTTAATAGGTATAATAATAACCTTGTACTGTTTTGTGAGAGTTATATAAAAAATAAATAAATCAGACAATAATAGACATATAATAAACATTATTATTCTAATTTCATTTTTAAATACTAAAATGTATATTTTTAAATTAACCAAATTAAAATACTACAAAATAATGGAAAAATCACAAATAAAATTATTTTATTTTAAAATACTTCTTAGAAGTCTCATTTTGCTATTTAGCCTATATAACAAATACTAGAACAATGTACGAATTCTTGTTTTTACATGCCTTGATGACCATTGGATGAATTTAATTGCATGTATTTAACAGCATACGATAAAAGAGGAATGTTTATCAGATATAAAATATTCAATATGGGTTTATTTGATTTCTTTATAATAGTTACATTTGCAAATCTGACAGAAATTCTTGTGTTTCATATTGTATCAGGTAGTTTATTTTCCATTATAGTTTAGTCTGCATCAATAACATTTAGTCAAATCTCTGTTATATTATAACTAAAATAAATGAATTTACATAGAAATTCTAGAAGTGGGTTTATAAATGTTACCTAATTCAATCTTTTTATTAAACTATCCATCAAGTTGTGATCAGGTATGCTTTATTATTTTTATTTATTTATTATTTTTATTTATTTATTTATTTATTTATTTATTTTTGATATGAAGAAGTAAATATACCAGAATTTGGTCAAGATTTGACAATTAGTGTTTTGAGTCTTCCATTCAGTTTTTATTTTAGTTTCAAAGCATCTTAAATCACTCCCCAAAATAAGTCAAAGGTGTTTATTTTTATTTATTTTGCATGATCTCTAATCTTATTTATAAACTCACATCTAGTTGAAACATGTCATTATGAATTCCTAAAATAAATTTTCCTCTTTATAATACATGTTCAAATTATTTCCCTATTTATTCACAGTGTTCATATTATGAAGACACCTATTTGTTCTATTCTCTGTTAACTTTTACATGGATGAGCCATCAACCCTTTATCAACAATTCTTTAGAAAGGATGTAAAAATAATAATAACTGCAGAATCATTCTGAGCTTTTAGTTACATATTAATGGAAGACAAAAGAAGTTATGATGGGAATTATGCAAACAAATGTAGAAAATTAGCTTGGCTCTCTACTTATCTCAGGAATCATTTCAAGAGCAAAACACTAACACAAGATTAGAGGTGAGCAAGTTTAAAACACTACCCTTGACATCAATGGCTTCCATTCTTTTGATCATCTAGTGGACAATACTCACCTTTATGTTTAAAAATTTTTACTGACTTATGTATTTTCTTCTGTATTGCATATTTATTGAGTTCAAATTAAAGTGTTTCAAGAATTGATGATATACAAACTTTTAAAAAGGCAAGACTTTTTACCTATAATGGATAAGTAATAAATAGTTTTTAAAAACACAAAAACTTTTGAAATTAAAGAATAGTCTATTATAAACAGTTAACTATTCCTCCTAAATTTGTCTCTTTCTATAATATTTTCCAGTGTATCAGTGTCCATTTTGAATAAATTAATTTTAACTTATTTTAATGTCATGATTTCATTACCAAGAATTCTGAGAATTAACTAAACATGACAAACACAAGAAATAAGGCTCATATATTTGTGGGTGATGTGCAAGAGAGAGCACAGGTACAAGTCTGAAATCTTTCTGAACATAATATATCTGTGTAAAGTCATGTAACTGTTCACTATGCCTCTATTGATAGCTTTACCATCACCAACACAGGTTTAAATCCATTTTGAATATGACAGTGGGTTCTTCTAAATTTTGGATTCTATGAAGAATAAGAAAAAAATCTTGTCTTCAAGAGCCTTACAATCTAAATTGTGTATATAATGAGAATATTAGCACTCCAGTGTAGTTAAATGCTCCAAATATTAAAAAATATGAGTGATTATTAAGAAATAAAGTTTAAAGAATGTGGTTTGTGAAAGATAATGTGAATAACTGCTTAATAAATATAATTTGTTCACTAGGCACTCCTTAGATCTGTAAAGAGTATGTTCTAATTGAATTTCACAGCAACATTACAGTGTAAGTAGTATTATTTCCCCAAGCAAACGGAGAAAATGGGGCTCATTCAAATTGCTACAAGTAACATAACAAAATCTTCATCTCATCTGTTATGAAATAATCTGAATAAAGGGTAGGAAAGCATGCTACTGTATCTAGGGAGGGAATTTTAGAAGACGATTGTAAGAAAATATAAGTGCACAAAGCCCTGACACAGAAATCACTATGGAACACATTTCTGAAAATGACAAAATGATTTTATTTAGTTCTTGAGTTTTTATATATAAAAATGATAAATTTCTCTCACTGGTTTGCTGAAACAGATTCTCTCCCAACAATATTAATTTATATTTCTAAAGATTTGTAAAGGCCTAGACCACTGAATGCTCTGCTGGACACTGGAATAAATATTTTAAATCCACATGCCCAGGCTACATGTTTTGTGGCACAGCACTACAGCTTAAATAAGATCAGAGAAGCTTCCAAAATCATAAAACATTTTTGTCTTTCTTTCCAGTTTTACCTATAGCTGCAGAAGTACTCTTAAATAATATATATTTAAGTTTACATTTTTATATTTCTAAATTGTCAATCTGAATAACTCCTACAGAAAAATAATTCACCTGATTTTTTTTAAGATTTAGGTCTAGAGAGAAATTTAGATTTAGTTTTCAGATATAAAGAGAGAGGAAATCTTTTTAAACTAAGCCAATTTATTTTTTTGCATATATTAGAAAATTCTATAGATTTTTAAAATATTATTTGTAATAGTTGGAATTAAGCAGTTTTTAAATGCTTATTCATATTATTTTAATATAAAATTTATAATCATAAGCAAGGAACTAATTTTAATTTTGGAATATATAACCTTAGAATCTTTAGAAATATGTGACCAGAATTGTGGGGGGGAAATTGAGAAAAATATATTACCAGGTCATACAATTATGTTAGGTTGAAAAAATAGACAATATGCAAAAAACAAAATCTCAGGAATTAGATAATATAATTTTTGCATAGATCTTACAAGTTAACAATATAAAATATACACAAAAGTATAAGTCTTTTTTTCTGATATATTTGTAATCCAGTTCTCTGGAAAAGAAATTCTGCTCTGATGTGTTTGCCAATTTCCAAGGTATAAACACTGCTACAACATTATTTTTAAGTTATCAACATAATATTCCTGAACATCTATCTAGAAGCAGAAATAAATGTCCATATTCTGCTTTTGTGATCCAGTGAGAACTGACTTCAGCACATCTCTGGTGTTGCTTTTCTTCCATGTCCATGAAAAGAAGTTCTCTGCAAGCACAGATTGAATTTTCTTCCTCCCCTATAAGACAATGAGCATGACACAATTAAACTGGAGCTGAGCTGTCAAAGCAATTTTCACTTAACTAATATTATAGCCACCCACATTTCAATCCCATGCAAATTCATGATCATCTTTGACCCCAAGTTAATACTCTTCAAAGGGGCAGTGAATCAAAATGCCCCAGTTCTGACTGCATGGATACAATGCAAATGGTTAAATGGCAAGGATCAAAGGATGCAGTCTAGTGGGTAGATCTGTGTCATCCAAGAAAATATTCCCATGTAAGTGGTTAAATATGTTATTTCATATCTATATTTTGAACAGGTACATACATTGGAAATTAATAATAAGATTTCTGATATGATAAATTAACATACCTGTGTTATGCAGTAGAGTCAAGGAATGATCTAAGACACTTGTTAGAGTTTTAAATGTAAGCAACAGAAGGTCTTAGTCTTTTAATTATTCCCAAAGACAAAGTAGTATGAGAGCTTTACTGAGCACCACTTATTACCTGTTTTATATAAATTATGGTTATAAAGGCTATACCACTCTTCTTATTTACCTCTCCTAGGAAGTATTATGTATTAAACCTATAATAAGTAAATCCAACATAAAGACTTTAATCAACATTCTTGAACTAGACTGGGTAAAACCCGTCTCAGCAGCATGTTCTTACAGACTTTAATAGGACTTGTTTTTGCTTGGGTGAAATACATTTATCTATGCTACAGGAATCATTTGGCTTCAAGATTTAGAGTTCTGTTAATTTCAGACAGAAAAAATCTCTTATCTGGGGATAGGAAGACATAGCAATAAGCTAGGAAATCCAGGATGAGAACTCAATCCTAGGCAGAAGAGATAGAGCAAAACAGAAGAAAATATGTACACAAATGAAGCTGTTATGATTCTTTTGCTGCAAGTACTACTGAGATTCAGCACAGAGTGGCAGGAAATAGACTGAAAGGTCATCAAGAAGAAGCTCTGTAGGCTTTTGGTTTTTCTCACAAGGTTTTTCACTGTATCTAGCAGATCAATTCATTTAAAACTTCTATTTAGAAGAGGAGAACCATTCTGTTATGGATAGGATTATTCATTCACAGTTTTTCCTGCCACTTGTATCTCTTCCATGGTTTCACTCAGGTTTTACTGTAGTTCTTAATTATGTGAGATCACAGGAGTGTCTTTGAACAGATAGGACATGAGCAAGTTTTGAAGTGTGGGTGCATTATTTAACCTGTGTATGGAGCAAATGCATGCTTCCTAAGGACAGCAAGCCACCAAAGGCCAATCAAACCAGGAAAAAATAATGTAAATGAAATCTGAACACTTACTATAAGCCATCTCAAAGACTTATACAAGAAAAGAAAAGGTTTGTTACTGAAAAAAAATTGGTATTTGGGAGATGTTCATTAGCCAATATTATTACAATAAAAGGATTGTAATTAGAGGAGTGAACAGTCAAATTTCTGTGTGCATCAATGTGCCTGATTTAAGGCCAGTCTAGTCACATAAAAATGAAAAGGAATTTGATATCTTATGGGCAAGACAGTGACACTGAAGATCTGAACTAGTGATGGAGAAAACATTTAAATAATAATAATAACAATAAAAATAATAAAAAAATAAAAATTTAAGACATTTAACAGGGTGCTTGGCAGAACTGAAAGATAACTGGAAAAATAACTGAGGAAGGGTCTTCCTACCCTGATATTAATTAATATCATTAAAGTACAAAGATCTAACATTTCCACATTATCATATGTCTATTTTCAATAATCTGTGACAGAATAATTAAGCAGCTATTTGAGCATTTGCTATGTATCACACAGCAATACATGAATACTATAGCAGAAGAAAGATGTTTTCCTCACCCATTGCCATATTCACTACTGAGGCCCCTATAGTAAAAGACTAACAAGAGTGAAGGATATCAATTTATTTAACTATTATCTAATATAGGGGGCTTCATAAAGAAAAGAGACCCACAGAAACTGGTAAACCCGTATACTTTGTATGCTAATGTAGATGAAGTAGGTAGTCATGGAGAAGTATGATACGGAAAAGGGGGGCTTGATATAATGATGATAAACTGGAGAGACAAGGTAAGACCTGTTGTTCAGATGATTCTCTGGGTCACTGTATTCTCGGGAGCAGGGAAATCCTTTGCTCTAGATATAGGGAGGGTATACTTATCAAATGAAGGTCTTAGAGCCAGAAGACAAAGAAAAGGTGAGAATGACCTTCCAACTCCTCAAATGCCATGTTTCCTCAAATGACAAGATTCCACATTTGGGGCTAAGTCTGGGATGTAACCTGGAGGCAGAGCACTTGCCTAGCATGAGTGAGGCCCTGGGTTAGATCCCCATGCCAAAAACAAGCAAACAAACATATGTTAGCATACCATATACTCAAATCATAAGCACAAAATCTAACTTGGTATATGAAGAAAGTTGGATAAAATAACATAAACCTAATATGCACACAGTGTTAATAAATTATATGTCACTTTGTTTTCCTATTGTTTAAGTCTCAATTGGATATGAATAAGCATAGTTATGATGGCAATGGTGATTGATGATGATGATGATGATGATGACGATGGTTTTAAAATCATGATTTTTCTAAGAGAAGCTACTACAAAACCATCAGCCTGGTAGATTGAAATGAGTAACGACCATAGGATTCTTTTAAATAAAGAAAAAAACATGGGTTCTGACATTAAATGAAATGGCAGCCATAAAGAAGATGATATGCACTTGTACAGACCTTTTACTTTACCTGACCTATGAAACAATATATGTCAGTCTCTCAGGAACAGTGTGTTTGCCAAGTGAGAATCCTGAGCAGTGGCCACCATATGGAAACAATGCAAGGTCAAAAGAGGAATTGGAGACAAGTGCTCCTGCACAGGAAGATCGCAGTGGAGGCCAAAGGATGTAATCATCTGGTTCCCTAATTTTATCTTCTCATAACAGCACCTTTAGATCTTGATGCTGAAACAGAGCACTAAGCATCACTTCAAGAAAGTAAGTGCTTAGCCGTGGATCACATGGCAGGTCTGCTTTGATGCTTGGGGTTTGCAGACTGGTGAATTGGAAGCATGAAGTTTCCACATTGAAGGAAACAACTTTGATATAAGCCTTGGGGCTGAAATATCAAGAAAAGGCTTCTAAGAATCAATTGATGATGAAAGCCCTATCCTGTTTTAACTTACTTTTGTGCATGTGAAAAGAATGGTACCAATTATTCTGTTTGCTAGGCTGGTTGCTTGTTCCTGTGGGTGGATGCCCATATTTGGTAGTAAAGGGATGTGAACCCAAAGAGACACATCAATACAATCTTTAATGCGGTGAAAAAATATCAAGAACCTTAGAACCTTTTGTAAAGGCCATTACTTCAGTAAAATTAAATGAAATAGGAAGTTCAAATATTTACCTACTTAGGTAAATGTGTAAATAATGAGGTTAGAGGTTCTCTCATATTGAATAGGATGAACTAATGTAAATGGTTGCAAACAATGAGAATGTTCCAAATAAATCACACTGGGCTTAAACCTCAGAAGAATTGTACTTGAGAGCTTTAGAATGAATTTTCCAAGGCTAAAAGGGGTGAAGGTAAAAGATTGTCCAAATATCAATGATTATACAAACTATTTGCTCAGGTTCATATTACTCAGCATTTTCCTAAAAGCCTATGAACTTTAAAATTATATATTATATTTTTGTACTGTACACATTCAATATTCTTTAAAAAATTATGTGCTCCCACAGCATGAACTTTAACATGCTAGTGTTATATTAATCAACACATTTAAAGATATACTGTAGCTGTAAGAGAGCATTTTCACCTCTGATCTGATTTTGATGGTTTTTAAAATAAAAATTTGATTAAATGGTTTTAAGTTTTTTCCTATACTGAAACTAGAGGATATTGAATACCAAATGGCTGAAATTGTATCGTTACATTATGTAAAAAATGTCAAAAATTTCAATTTGATAGATTATATCCCATTTTTTCATGCTTATAGAAGGATTGTCTTTTATAAATGCAGAATATGCTAACACTCTGGCTAAAACTCATTTTAAAAATAGAGAAAACTTAGAATTTCACAAGTGGTTGTAGTAAATTTTTTCTAGTTAAATGGAATATGGAAATTTACCAGGAAAAATGTTACATGTGAGAAATTTTAAATTCTAAGTTTACCTCACTATGAAAATTGTAGGTGAAGTTTTATAGAAGGTGATTATAGTAATTTAATGTATCTCTACTTGAGAATTACAACTACTACAGCATCAATTTAATCACAAATTCTAAATAATTATTTCAGGGAGAAAGATAATAAAAATGTTAACTTTTATAGTTAGCAACTGTGATAAACTAATAAAAAGTACATCCCATAGATGATAGTCTGAAGCAAGTCTAAAAAAATTAAGACTTTGGTTAAACATTTCAAACATATGTTTAAAAAGTCCAAGATTCTAAATTCATAAAATTTCCTATCTAATATAAATTTTCTCCTGTGCTGATCCTCATCATTACCATAAACATTTACCCACTAATACACTAAAACTGTAAATTTTCATATCCCATGTTGGCAAATTCCAAATTCACCTCTCCAATTCAAAACTTCACCATGAGCATTTCAGTCTGATGTAAACACATACAAACACACACACTCACAAGGCCCATATAAATATCTCTATTTTGTTGTCCAGTAGAAATCTCTTATATAATAAAACTTAAAGTGAGCTTCTAAAACAGTTCCCAAAACATAATCATTTTATATTTTAATGCATTCCTATAGAAATCTGTTTTTTCAAAGAATAGTAGTCATTTGAAACTTCCAAATCCTTTGTGTATCCCCTAATTCACAAATTCTGTAGTATCATATAAAACTCAGGAGAATATGACTGACAGCTTAAGTAGGTCAGTCAAATTCTTAACAGGAGTTACTGGAAAAGTAAAATGGAAAACAATGACTCTTTGAATGTGGCTGCAAAATTACTCTTCTAACACTGGGATATGTGCACACAACATCAGACTCAAACTTATAGATGCACTCATTACTACAATTCTTTATGGGCTTTAGGGGTTATTGGCAAATAGCACAAATGCTAAATCCTTATATAACCCCGAGATTCTAGGGTATTAATTAAATTCTGATACAAACTTAACATTGATTATCAACTATAAAATTACTCATGTATGTCTTGTAGGAGCAATTAAATCTTTAATCCATCCCTGACTATTTCAATTCACAGAAAAAATTCTCTCTTCTGAACTTCAAAAAAAAGTAAAGTAAATTTATGCCACATATATGTAAATATATGAGAGTTCTTGGATATCTCAAGAGACCAAAATCAAAGTCCCACTATTTACTATATTCTTGATGAAAACGTTGAGATTCAGAGACATAGGTGATTTACCAAGCAAGGTGACATAGTATCTTTGTATTTTATTTAGTTTCATATTTTGACTGACACTATTACATTAAGTATCACTGGTAAATAGTTTTAAATAATTATAGTCCCTAAAATCAGAAAATCAGAATACCAGCATCTGATGAAGCATTTCAATGTGAAGATGCTGAGAACATAAAAAAAATGCATTAAAACCCTTTTGATTAGTGAACTGTAAAAGCAACATGGTAAAGTAGATAACCATCAAAAAAAACTATATGTATATATATATATATATATATATATATATATATATATATATAGTCAAAATTTGAAGAATAAATTTTGTCTGAAAGTACTCTCATAAGAAATTGATAGTGGTAATTTATGCTTTAGTCTACTTAAAGTAGAATTCTTAAATAAGTTTCTAGAAAAAAAAACTTTAAAATCTAAATGTTTATATAAGAAATTTCTTCTCAGAAATGTACATTAATAGCAATTTTAGTAAAAAATAATTTCCGGAAATTTAGTTAAAGGAAGGTATCGAAATGAATGTGAGATCACTTTAGAAGATTATTACAAAGATTATTTAATAGCATCATGCATTATGGTATTCTAACAAGAAGAATTAGTGTGCATATTTATTCTTTCCAGAAACCAAATTTTATATAACAATGCAAATACACACACACACACACACACACACATACACACACACATAATCACATCAAGCTAAGCATTTTCAGCAAAATAATAACAATTACTTAAGATGAAGTTTTAAACACACACCCACTGTACATAAAAACACACCGTAAATCATAGATGTAAATGGATATTTTTTTCCTCAACAATCACAGGCAAGAGAAGAACTAATTGAAAACCAATAAATTAAGTACAGTGCAGCAAGTGGGCTCTAGCTCGCTCGGCCCACACATCAATAGGTCATTCCCAGTTAATTAAGTGAAGGCATAATCAGCTTAATTTATGTAGTTCACGGAAGTTAACACTATCATAGTACAGTACCTGACATCCAGCCTGTCTATATAACTTGTTTTATATGTTAAACTCATTCTGTTGCTCAAAATTGGTACTTTTACTTCTGTAACTCAGTTCCAATGCTTACCTTCTTTGTAAAGATGATGGGACATTTGACCTAAAAAGGAAAATAAAAGATCAAACAAAAAGCTATTTTTATAGTGGCCTAATGTTTCAATGAATAACATGACATGACATAAACTGCAGCAATAAGCATAAAGATTTTTTTTTTAAAAAATAAAACAAATATTGAAACAAGATTGATATAAATGCATATAATACGCAGAGAGTTATTAAGAAGAAAAGGCAGTTAAAAAAACAAAACATAAATTGTATGATCATTAGACATATCAGCACAAATTTGGTATATTTGTAAGTTTGCAGCATTTTAATGTGAGATTTTATACCTGCTAGAGGATGATCCTTCTTTCTCAGGGAAAGAGTTTCTTTCCACTGTCTCTGTAGCTCATCTTCCCTTCTCTGAAGCTGCAAGTTTACACACAAAGACAAACCACAATGTCAACCAATTGGGCCTCACTTAAGGAACCTAGGAGATCGATTTGTAAAGCAAAGAATGAACAGGGCCCTATTTCTGAAGTACGTTGCTCAAACTGCTCTTTCATTTTGGCTTAAGTAATGAGAAAGCTTATCCAAAAATCTTTAGCATTTGGGCTCAAGTTAAGGAAATCAATACAGTCATTTCCCATTTGAACTGCATATGTGAGTTTTATGTACGAGAGACAAGAGAAAGCCAAATTCGGATAAATCAATAGCACTGTCAATAGAACATGAAGCTGACAAATGGCGTTTTTCAGCAATTAAAGTGAGCTGGAAACATACAAAGACTAATCAATTACAATGTTTTGTCATTAACAGTTTTTAATTGGTACAAAGGTTATATGTGAATGTGACTCTCCAGAAATGAAGACTAAAGAATCTACTTTGGCATCACATGGGATCATTTTACTAATGTTTTATGAATGCACAGATAATTTTATACCTTTCAAAGTAAATTAGGAGCACAATTAGGAAGAATGTATTTGAATATTAAATAATCTATATAAGCTAGTAAAATAGTTTATAAATACTGTATGAATACACACACTGATCTTTTTAGAATGTGCTATTTTAAACAAATTTTCAAAGGTTTTAAAACACTTTGTACCTATGAACTAAAAATTAAAATAATTTATAATTAAATAAAATTCTATCACATTTCTTAATATGAGGAATTAAAGCACAAGTTAAAACATGCTGGTAGTCTTTAAAATATTTCTTTAAAGTACCTTTGGTCATACATAAAGAATTCTAGCATTTATTCAAAGACTTTTGAAAAATGTTTCATTTCACTAATAATCTGTAATAAAAACTGAACCATTATGATTTGCCATTATCCTGAAGTATTCAGGAAAATTGCTGAAAAGATAGCCAAATATAATTCATAATATGCTAAGTTAGGCATATCATTAAAATGCAGATAAAACCTTTGTTTTTAATAAAAAATGATATAACAAAAGTAAAAGGTTAATTGAAAAGCAAAATAAACTACGGAGTTTTGTAAGGCACATTATCTAGATTAACAGAAATCAATGAAATCATTAAAACAATTAATAACTTAGAGCTCCATTCAGACTAAGATAAACTCTGTGGCTATTAGAATGCGGATACAAGGCTACAGAGACATATCTATTCTGACTGGGTAATTTCCTCTCCTCTGTAGCGGTTCAGTAATATATGCAACTGGCATTATACAGCTACCCATTTCTTCTTGTGAGACAAGAGATCATCCAGGCTTTTTACTTTCTATGCTAAGTGAAACATGAGAACCATAGTTTTTATGGAAGGGAACTTATTTTCCCCCAGGATTTAGGATATAAAATATGCCATTAAAGCATCATGGTATTAATCAAACCCTCATAATTGTTCGATTTTTTTCCTGGTCAGAAAATGTTCAGAGTTCTACCCATCCTACAATCATAACAAGGATATAAATACAGCAAAAGCAGGCACAGAACCTTGTCAGTGACTATAACGGGACACCTAAAGCCATCAGATACTTATCTGAAGATCACATTCTGGGAAGAAACTGAGCAAACTCTTACAATTTCTTGAATTATGTAAGAGGAACAAAATTTATAATTATAGGTAATTTCTTTTTGATTGACATTTTTACAAAAAGTGAAACTAGAAATAGAGCAGAAATGTAAGGTAAGGAAATGAAACAGAAAGGGTTGCTTGGGATTTAGTCAAGGCTGCACTGGTCAACATTCTCAAACGCCAAGATTCAATGATCATACACTCTTTTGGTCTTTTTTCAGACTAAAACCAGAATTTTAGTGGTGCTCCCCAAGAGCTATATAACTCTAGAATAATTCATTATAAAAATTATATAAAAATTGTATATAATAAGGGACACTGAGTTTATTAAATAAAAGAAAATTCTATTTATAATTTTAATCTCAACTTGAGAAAATGCAAAGTGCTAGTAAATGTTTACTAAATGAAATGAAAGCAGCCAAAACCAGAGCACTTAAGTTTTTTGAAAGGGATTCTAATGAATGATACTATAGAAGAATGTTATTGTTTAAGTATCTATGAAAGTACATGAACACTTTTTATTAGATTGTTATGAGGATTTGATCAATGGACAAATGTTTTACCTGGTTTAGTACCTTATACATAATAGAGTTGGTCTACAGTGTTTCTTGATTAAGTGAATTAATTTATTGATTAATAAATATTAGTCTTTTAATAATGCAAAATGTGAAAAAAACAGAAATATCAAAATATATTACTAATGAAGTCACTTGAATATAAGTTTCAAATAAAAAAAAAATTTATTGTGTATGCAAATAAGTATGTGGAATAACCCTATCATCCAGGAGTCAGATAAATATGAAGTCATGCAGTCATTCATTCATTCAAAAAACTCATATTAAACATTATGCAGAAGACACAAATATTTTTAAGCCAATATCAAGTAGAATTTAACAGTCATTCTTCAGCCAAGTCATTTTGAAAGAAAATGAGAAACCTTACATTCAAAACAAAAATGATAGATGCAAAAATGATATTTCACCAAGCATCATTACCCTAAGAAGGAACATCTGCTGACAGTTACTTCTGGGTTTGTTTCTGTTTTGGCTCAGAGGTCAACAGAAGCTAAGCATAAAATAAATCAAGGCTCAATTTTCACTTTTATAAAAAGGTATATCACCACCAACCAGTCTTTAAAATCAGATTTAGTGTCCTAATCTATAAATTACATAAAATAATATTTTCTCTCTCTTGTTGGAGATTTGGGTGAGAATTCAAAACATATAATACATAAACATATGCACATACCCTATAAACCCGAGAGAATTCAAGATATATAATACATAAACATATGCAGATACCATATAAACCCGACAGAACTATGCCAGAATGTTATTATTTTTCACAGATTATATTAGTAGCATTCCATATTTTTATGTCTCAAGCTGTACTGAATATGTCACACATTGCTGAAGAACTCTCTCTCTTCTCTATTCTTTGCATGGCTGTAGCTCCTCCATCTGCTTCTAAACTCTCTTGCCTCAAGACATATCAGACAGGTCTTGTTTTAGGAAGCCTTCTTCTCTACTACTATTGATTCAAATTCCATTTCTGTATGTTGATGAAATTCCCTGCCATTCTGCAATAAGAGCACATTGACTGTTCATTGCTCTTCTTCATTATTGTAGTGAAAGTTTTTGGGGACAGAAACCACATCTTATGTGCTTTTGCATATCTGACTTAGCAAATGTTTGAATAAAGTTAGTTGGTTGCACTAGTAAATAAATTAATATTATGTTTGGAAGTAAAGTTTTTAGTCATTACTATATACTCTACAGTCTGTGAAGCACTTTATATAAATTACCTCATTTATTCTCTAAAAGAACTCACTCAGATAATATGTGTGATTACTACTCCAATAATACACATAAGAGAAACAAGAGTGGCCAAGATTACTCAGGTGTTAAATCTAAGATTCACGATTTTCCAGCTTTTATCCAAATGTCTCCATCCATCCACCTTCTCATTTTCCAAGGTTCAGAAATTATTTTATCAATATTCCAAAACATATCAGGTACTAGTTTTACTGCTGCAATATAATTAATCTCATTAGTCACTAAACCATATGGCAGAATCCTATTTTATTAATTTCTAGTAATGTTTAAAATGCTAAGTAGGCTAGAATATTGTTTTCTGTTCATGATCTCACATTTAAGGGGCTATATAAGATATTAAATTTGTTCATCCATTCAAGAAATATTATTGAGAACTTATAGTGGGTGCTGGAAATAAAATAGTAATCTTAATTGCAAAAATACACACACACACTTTTATGGAATTTTTATCGTAGATAACTCTTATTTGGCATTTATTATATCCCAGACAGTGTTCTAAGCACTTTAGATGACAATCATAACAACTCTATTCTTCCTCCTAATACCAAAATAAGCTTACATATTGATAAAATCTGTCTTCTAAGGAAAAGTCTCAAGTAAAACAGAAGAATAATGACCATTAATATCTAAGCCATGCTGATTAAATGTGAAACTACAATAGCTCTTTTTGTTACTTCTCCTACATCATTGAAAGGAAGATATTCTTGAATTAGTAAGAAATTCATAATTGATTAGATGTAGTCTGAAAAAGGAAATGTTTAGGGTGATTCTCAAATGTCTGTCCTGAATAATTGGGTGAATGTAATTTCTCTGATCAATAAAGACCAATGACATTCTTATTTGATTTCCATTCTGGAAAAGTCAAAGCATTAGGGACAGAGAACAGATCAGTGGTTGTCAGAGGTTAGGGGTGGCAGCAAGAGGTTTCATACAAAGGGCAGCCAAAAGGAATTTTAAGGATGATGGAACTCTTCTGTGTATCAATGGCAATGGTGTTTATATGTTTCTAAAAAACACATAAAACTCAAATAGCTGTATAACAAAAAAGAGTACATTTTACTATATATAAGATATAAATGAAATTAAAAAAATAAAAATAAACTATATAAAATAAATAATCAGGGTTTAATGATGAATTATTTTAAATGAAGATATATCCTAAGAATTAGAAGACTGTCAGAATGGTTACTGGGGAAAATAAATGAAATTAATGGAGCACTAAATTGGAAATTAGAGTATAGCAAGGAAAATAAGATTATCACAGGGTAGAAACAAGGAGCAAGTAAGAATATTAAATTAAAAATGAGAGACAGATGGTAAGGATGATGCCACCTACCACTTTCCCAGGTGTCTAGTGTTAGGAAATTATTTCTGCCTTTTTATTCCTACACTCCATCAGAAAGTCATTTTCTTGAGAGTGATGAGCCTCCATTGGCCTTGTTCTGATCATCTGTTTTCCATTATTTCTGCTGTTTAATATAGAAAAAGTTAACACATCCACATTTTTACATAATGCCATATTAGTAACTGATGTCATTCCGCAATCTGTATTTGGGGTAAAAATGGGAGTTCATAACCCACTTGAATCTAATGTATGAAATATGATATGTCAAGAGCTTTGTAATGTTTTGAAAAAACCAATAAAAAATAAAAGAAAAAAATATATAGAAAAAGACAGATAAGCAATATAAGACTAGCAGCTCAGACAAATTTGCTAGTTTACATAGTAAGAGAAACAATAAAAAATAATTTCCAAGAACTGCCTTTGCTCCACTTATGAATGTATTCTGAATACTCAAAGTTAAGGCAAACCCTTCATAGATGCCCCCAAAATTGATTCCAGTAATTTGCTATTCTTTCTTCTGCATTTCCATCATTTCCCTTTCCATTGAATCATCCCATCAACATGCAACACATGGTTTTGTTTTAAAACACAATTTTTTAAAAACAAGACAAGCTATTACTTTTAAAAAAAAGTCTAGATCCTACTTCTTCATTTAGGTTAATCATTTCTTGTCTTTGGTTTTGTAGCAAAACTCTTTGAAAACCCTTACGCACAGTGATTTTCTATTTCTTCCTTCCTGTTCTCTTGAATTTACTAAATTAAATTCCACAATTGCTATGGTAAAGGAGTCATTAGCAACTTCAGCAATGTCCTACATTTTGATAAATCACAGAGTCATTCTTAACACCTCATCCTACTTCATCAATCTGAATGATTTGACACAGTTAATCATTGTCTCCTAAAATTTTTGCCTTTCTAAAATTTTGTTTCCAAAACATCACACTTATGTGGGTTTTCTTCTACCTTTATTGCCACAGCACCATAGTCTTTTGCTGGTTTCTTTTCATCTCTGACCTCTAAAGTTTGGAATTTTCCTGGTATCAATTTAATCCAAGATTATAATATAAAATGGTCAAGAATGAACAGCATTCTCTATTCAGTCATTATATTGATGATGCCACCCAGGTTATGTCTCGAAATATCCTATACTGACACCTCCTAAAACTGTAACTTCTCCCTGGACTCCCCTGTGAATTAATGATCTGTATATTCAAGAGACTTGACATATCTACTTTGTTGTTTAATAGGCACCTCAACCCTAATACTTTCAAAACGGATCTATGATATCCCCTAGAACTGTTCCTTCAATAGTCTTTCCTATCTCTGTAAATGGCTACTGCATTCATCCAAGTCATTTGAGTTAAAACTTTGTTGTCATTGTTGGCCAGTATTTTGCTCAATCCCATATCTCATCTGATAGCAAATCTTATGGTCTTGAGTACCAAAATATATTTAGAAATCTATCATTTCTTCACTCCATCACTCTTACCAGTTTGGTTCAAGCTACCAGCAGCATCTCCCATCTGTATGTCAATGACCCTTCTCTAGACTTTCCTGTTTCCGTGCTATCATACTTCAGTCTACTCTCCACAGAGCTCCAGGTTGACCTTATAAAAATCTCATTCATATCATGTCATTTCCAGGCTCAAAAATTCTAATGGGCCCCCATCTACCATCAAAGCCAAACTTCTTAAAATGTCTCCAAGGCCCTAAATGACCTGGGCTCTCCTTCCCTCCCTGATTGTCTCACCTCCCACCCTGTCTTTCTTGCACAGCATCCCAGTTGCATTAATTTTCTGATGCTTTTTGTGTACCCTTGACATGCTCCGCACTTTGCTCACAATTTCCTCTAACCTGAAGCTTTCCCTCAGTCTACCTGGCTCAGGTCCTTGCTGCCTCTAGATCTTTTTCAAAAGTCACTGTTTCAGTGAGGGATTCCTGAGGCATTTTTCTCTGCCCTATTTTTCCTCCTTAACATCTAAATTTGACCTAGTACTATTGCTCATTGTCTATTTCCTAGAGTTGAATTTAATATTCACGAGCACAGATTATTTTTTTGTCTTGTTTTAATTCATCACTCTTTTACCAGGACTCAAAGAGAGTTTGTGACACATATTAAAACACTTAACAAGCACTTGCTAGATGAAATAAATAAATGCACTTTATATCCAAGATTATAAAATAAAATGGTCATGAATGACACTGCATTCTAATAGTGATTTTAAACAAGTTTTCTAAAAAAAAATCACCATTATTGACATCTTTTAAATAGTTACTATATGTGGTAAATAAGAAACAGAATTTAGAAAGAGAGTTAGACAATAGGGATGTAGAATATCATGAAAAAAAAATCCCAAATAGCTTAACACATCAGAAACTTATTTTTCACTTATGTAAATCCAGTGTGAGTTAGAAAGGAGTTGTCCCACATCCACTAGCTTGTGAATACAGGCCCCTTTAATTGTTTCAACAAGAAGTGTCCATGGCCCAGTGTCCATACCCCAGAAGAGGTAACATAGTTTTTTGTTTTTTGTTTTTTGTTTTTTAACTGTTCTTTACCTTTCTAAATGTTTTGGATTGACATAAAATTATTTTACATATGTTGGTGTACAGAGTGACGTTTCAATGCACGTATTCATTTTGCAATGAACAAACCAATCATTAGCATATCCACCATCTTAAAATTTTACTATTTCTTCTTTACAGTAAGTACACTCAAAATCCTGTCTTATAGTGATTTTGAAATATATAGTTTTATAGCTCAGTAATGCTCCGTTATGTACATACATATCACATTTTCTACATCCACTAGACCATTGATGGGTATTTAGGTTAATTTCTACAACTTTGTGAAAAAAAGTTTAGAGGTTTCTTAAAAAACTAAAAATTAAATTACCATATTAGATCAGGAATAACACTAGTGTGTGTGTGTGTATGTGTATGTGTATGTGTATGTGTGTGTATATATATATATATATTCCCAAAAGAAATGAAATTAAGGAGGCACTTGCACTTCTATGCTTATTGTAGCATTGTTCATAATAGCTTGACTGTGGAACCAACCTAATCAGTTCTTAAATTTCTCAACCCATGTATAACAAATATCACATTTCGTTGGTCATAAAGTCTGGCTTTGCAGAGAGGATGGGTATAGTTGTTAGTAACAATATGTTCATGAATCAAATTATATGTAATTTTTATAGCATATGTTCGGGAAAAGATCCATTTGTTAAAAACAAGAAATGTTATCTAACCCAGGGACAGTAAGAAAAAAAAACAGTGAATTTAAAAGCACATTTTAAAAGCATAATTTCTTTGGTGAATCAACAAAAGAGTAGAATCTTCAACTGAAGCTCTAAATGAAACTTTTTCAAGGAAAAAGAAAGTGTAATTATTGTATTTGAATGTTTCTCTTAGATTAACCCATCAATATTTAATAAGTTACAAACATTGATTTTAAACATATGACTGTAGCTTTATAATCTTTAAAATGTAGATAGATCCAAGTTTCTCTAATACCTGGAAACTCTTTATAAGAGAGTCTTTAAAAACATACATAAAATGTGAAATTATTGGCAATAATGTCTAAAAACTGGAAATTTTTATGAGGAAAACAATTTAGCTATTATAATAACAACAATACAAATATTATGTGAAATTTAGCTAGTTCATAATAATTTTATTCCATATAAAAAGTTTATTGCCTAATTGTTATATAAAGTCATTAAAGTTACTTAAATTGAATCCAACTGGTAAATCTGAAGCAACATTTTCCACTGTATTACGTGAAGCTAAATTATCAGTATACTAAGCTATAATGAATGAGGATACATCACAGAGCACATTTAGATATTTCATTATGTCAGTCTCACTTCTAACATGATTCTATGGCAAATCAAAATAATAGACTTCGAGAAATGTACAGTGAGACATTGCAAAGAGAACTATATAACCTTTCATCTCCTTTTATTTATTTATTTTTTATTGTTTATTTTTTGAGTACTGAGGATTGAACCCAGATATAGTTACCACTGAGCCACATACCCAGCCCTATTTTTGATTTTATTTAGACAGGAGCTCACTGAGTTGCTTAGTGCCTTGTTTTTGCTGAGGCTGGATTTGAACTTGTGAACCTTCTGCCTCAGCCTCTGGAGTCACTGGGATTACAGGCATTCACCACTGCACCTGGCCTCTGCTTTTGTTTTTAACTTTGTTTCTCAAGTATTAAAATATCACTTTCCTCTTGATTGAATACTGTGAGTTAAGATTTTAATATGATTCTTAAATCGTAGGGAAGGAACCTATTATCCTATTCCACACATTTCCACAAATGGAAGGAATTTTTCTGCTTCACTTTCCAGAAGAGAAAATTTTATTTACCTGGTTCTTGTTCTTGCACATATATTTATCTTGTTTTATCTAGAGTTAGGATTAGACCTGAAACTAGACTTAAGGGATAGATATCTGTCAGGTTTCTATTTCTAGATACAATTCTAGATTGTTTTTAAATCTTATTCATAGGCTGGGGTTGTGGCTCAGAGGTAGAGCACTTGCCTTGCATGCATGGAATATTGGGTATGATCCTCAGCACCACATAAATAAATAAAAGAAAGGTATAATGACAAACTACAACTATAAATTTAAAAAATATTTACAGAAACTTCAAGCTTGAAGTTTCTATACATATGCTCAATGTAAAGTTATAGTATTGACATCAATTACTAATATGTGAATAAAGCTATTTACTAAGAGTTTTAAATAGTAATTAAAATATTCCCATAAATATTTCTTTATTATCCTCCTTTAACATTGCAAATTTTTGTTTTCATTAGCTTTAGTACCATAAAATCATATATATATCTCCTTTACCCTGAGAAATATATATAGGTTAATTATTCTCCTGCCTGAAGGAAAAAAAAGTCCTCTAATCATGTTTGTGAAAGATGGTGTTAGTTATTTCAGGAAAAAATAGGTTAGACTATCTTTTAACCTTATTGGAATAAGTATCTGAGAAACAGAGTTCAGAGAAAAAAGTGAACATTCTAACTTATCTTTCCACTGATTAACCTATAAAATATTTGACCAAATGGTAGGCATACATTAGTGTTATTTTGAAGAAAAACAAAAACCATATTCAGTATCATAGATACTCTTTTAGTAAATTTAAAATGTAAGATTAATTATATTTTTTGGTGACTCAAGATTAAGTCTGCTGGTATTTATTTCAATGACATCACATAATCATATCCGAAATTAGAGTCCTAGAATCATGCATTCATGTAAGTTATTTTTTATTTGTCTCTCTTTCCTCCAAATGAAATTAGTAAAAAGGTCTTTTGCTTTTCCTTTAATGGTCTCTTTGATTTACCTCTCCTTTTATTTTCTAGTTGAAACACCAATCCCTTCTTCCTTGGAACACTCTATAACTGGTAAAATAGACCTTTGATTTCTCTAAGTGTGATAATCTTCTCAAAACATCAGTTACATCCTTTTACTCTTATGTTCAATAGCCTTTAATGGCTCCTCATTGCCTTCATTGCTGAAAGCAGGAAGGTTTCTCAGTTTTTGAGGTTGGTCTAATTTTGAATCTCCTAAGTCTCTAGAAAGCTAAAAGACTCATTATAAGTCCTTCAATGTAGAAAGATGTTTGACATTAAGGGCTTAAGACATGTAAGGAACTAAGGAAAAGAACGATTATTTTCTGAATTAAATAATTTAATTTACCTGGGTAGAAAATAGAAAGAAATCAAAGAATAAATTTGGTAGAAATAAGAATGCATGTATCCTCTGGTTGTAGTACTTAGCTTAGTTTTAAGGAAAGAAAAAGATACCCCAATGTATCTAAACTTTCCTCAAACTCCTATGTTCTATGATATAGTATTTGTTTGAATGCTATATTTTAATTAGGTAGACCTAAATTTCTGTAATTCAAATGATATGTTAAAATAAAAAAGTAATACAAGGCATCCTAAATTTAACAACTTCAAGAAATTTGCAATCTTCTCCAATGTATATGCACTAGTGAAGGAACAATTGAAGATAGAACAAAATCAAGACCTACCCTGTGTGGAAGATTACCCTTGGAGCTCAGAGTAGGCAGAACTGTGCAGCTGACATCCATTGAGAAGTGGAACCTAACTTTCTCCTAGAAGAATGCTTACACTACAGAAAATTTGGAGGAAAATGAACTGAATCTGTGACACTTGGAAGGACCAAAGACCCAATTTTATAATTGTCATTAGGAAACAAGACAAATCCCAGAGTACTCACACTTCAGTCTAGTGGATAATAAATTTCAGCGCTGTGATGACTAATTTTAAGGGAAGTACTTGGATGAGTCATGGGATGTCCAGCTATTTGGTAAACATTGGTTCTGAGGGCTGAGGATGTGGCTCAAGCGGTGGCGCGCTCACCTGGCATGCGTGCGGCCCGGGTTCGATCCTCAGCACCACATACAAGGATGTTGTGTCCGCCGATAACTAAAATAAAATAAATATTAAAAAATTCTCTCTCTCTCTCTCTCACTCTCACTCCCACTCTCAACTCTCTCTTTAAAAAAAAACAAAACAAAACATTGGTTCGGAGTATGTGAGTGAGAGAGTTTCTGGATAAGATTAGCATTTGAATTGGTTAGACTGAGTCAAGCAGATTCCCCACACATGCTCCAGTCCTCAACAAGTATGGTCCTCAGCCAATCCACTGAGGCTTTGCACAGAACAAGATGTAGAAAAATTTACTCTCTTCTGGTTGGGTTGGAACTGAGAGGTATACCAATAGCTCTTTTGGTTACAAGGTCTTTGAACTCAGATCATTATGTGTACCATCAGCTCCTCTGAGTCTCTAGCTGGCTGTCTACAGACTATGGGATTTCTCAGCCTTCATAATGTGAAACAATTCTTTACAATACCTAAATAGTGTGTGATGCTATTGGTTCTGTTTCTCTGGACCATCCTGATACAGACAGGAAAGTGAAGCTAAGACTGATGTGAATGATTCAAATGAGAAGAATAGTATGAGCACATATGTGCTAGAACCAGAGTAAGAAAGATCTTTCTGACAAGACATTCCAAGAAAAACCAAGAGGAGTTAGAAGCATATTGGTAGTAGCAAGAATTTTGTTAAAGATCAGAGACAGATTAAATCCTTAAAAACTGTAGATATATCCATGTCAAAAGATTTGTTTAACAGAATTGGATCAACTGTATTCAGATTCAACATTTTTTCCCAATCTAATGTTATTTCAACACACACTATAAGTTTCTTATATACATGTAGTTTTTTTGTGTGTGTGCAACCTATTCTTGCCAATATTCATCTAACTTGTGAACCTAAAATAGGACAGAGATTATAGTATTTAACCTGTAAAATGAGTAAATGAACTATTTTATGTAAATATATGAGAATTCTGAAACATGATGAAGTTTTGGAATAATTCGGGAAACGTTCTCAGAGAGTATATATCTTTTTATTTACACAATAATAATCAGTCAGTTTAAATTTCCTGTTATTTTTCTCCTTCAAGTAAAAATAATAGGAGTGAAGGAGCAAAATAGTGAGGCTTTATAAATGTGATCTAATTGTGAGTTAGGGTGTGGGATAAAAAAAAGTAGACATAAGATGACTTAAGTGGAATATATCAAATAAAAATAAAGTCTTTAAAGTTCTCAAAGATTTTCATAGGTTAAACAAATTTAACTTTGAAACAATCAGAAAAACAATTAAGATATCTATAAATGGTTTCATCTCATCTCATATAATATAATAATTTCTTCACAATAAATTAGTAAAGACGTTGTCAAAGAATAAATGAAATAAATAAAAAATCAGAATATCTGGAAGTTAATTTTCTAGAGTTTCTTTGTCTGTGCTTCCAATTTCATTTCAAAGTTATCCAATGAGTATAAAAATCAAAGAAAGATCCTCACTTCCCAGAGCCTCCATAGATCTTCTGTTTGATCTCAAGACAAGTACAAATATTTATACTTTATATATCCCAGGAGGTGTCTTCTACAGACACTGTGGAAATGAGTAACTAATATGTTCTCATTGGGATGTAAGCATAACTTTATTACTTTTATATGCAATTATGACATTGCTCATTTAAAACTATTTTTAAAAGAAATTAAGACAATATTCATCTGTATAACAAAAAATTACATATTATAAATTACAGTTGCAAGATTAAATGATTATAAGAGCAAATTTCATTTAAAAGTGTACAGTTACATGTATGTAAATCATGTATTAAAATATCTCTTCTCCACTGAACCACAAACATTTTATTATAAACCTGAAGCTATAAACTACACTCTTTGAGATTGGGTACTTTAACTTTATATTAATTAAATGTGTGTGCAGTGACTATTATGTATTGGTACTATCAAAAACAGATAAGACATGTTTTAATTATGCTTATGTAACATCCTTCTTTCCCTATTATTAGTAATAGTAAGGCAAATATCTTTAGATATCACCTACCTCCCATTCTAGAAAATCTATTTCTGATAACTTTGTTATCTCACACTCTTTAAATTTTTAGATTAATATGTTTTATTACTTTTTTAGTTACATAATTTTGCCTCTGTATTTTCTTCATACCATCATTATTAAAAATTACTGTTCATCTCTCTTTGCATTTAGAAACAAAGGGAAATAATTATGCCAGTGGTGTTTGATAATAAAAGAGGTTCACAAGATTTTTATAATCTAAATGTTTGTTGTTGTTGTTGTTGGACTTTTATTTTATTTATTTATGTATATGTGATCCTGAGAATAGAACCAAGCACCTCACACATGCAAGGCAAGTGCTCTACCACTGAGCCACAACCCCAGGCCCTAAATCTAAATTTTAATAATGGGAGGAAACAGACTGGTCTGCTGACATAGAGTAAGTATAACATGAATCAGCTATATTCCTTGGGGGAGAAAACATGACAAAAAAATAAATAATGTAGAGGTTCCCAGTTTAGTGTGAGGTGCCCAGTTTAATTCACTAATTCTCACTAAACCCGGGAGCATTTAAATGTTTTCAATAATCACTGGAATGAGAGAAAATAGAACATTTGGTGGGGTGGGAGAAAAAAAACAAAATTTGCCAACTAGGACTCAGGCGACAAATAGTTGTCTTCATTTCTTTCACTCTAAAAAAAAAAATTTTGAAAGAGCCAAATTACTCAAAATCATTCTATCCACCTTAGAAATGATCAAGTAGAAGTCAATTGCTCAGACCATGTAACAATCTGAAGGAAATTTGCAAGCCATCTTTGAGGAGAGTAAAAGGAAATCACAGAGAAATACAAAAATAGACTACCTATTATATAAGCCACAGGTAATGGAGGACAACTAGTTTCAGAAAATTTCAAAAAATTACTAGAGTTTCTTTGTATTTAGGTGTTTGGGGTTTTTTGTTTTGTTTTGTTTTGTTTTGTTTTTGGTTATCCCTGACTTCTGCTTTACCTAGCATTCTGAAGACCTAAGAAGCAAAGACAAAAAGACACAAATATTCTGTCCTTAAAGAGCCTAAAACTGAACCACAGGGCTTCATCCTCTTTTCACTGACTCATTGATTCTATACCCAGTTGTTCAAGATCCAGAAATGAAGGAAGATCTATTGTAAGGTTTCACTGTGAGAACATTCAATTAGTAAGAGTTCTCTGAGGATAAAAAGATAGATAAGAGAAAATATTAGAGAGAAGAAAGTATGCTAGTGGTCAATAGAAAGCACAGTGAGAAGTTCTGAATGTTGGGGGAGGAATGATCAATTAAAATGCCAAATTTAGTAAGATAGCAAGGAAAGAATGGGAATGTTTAAGCACCAGGAGTTTGAAGCTCCAAAATACTATACCAATTACTGACTGTCTTAAATCTGGAATCAGTGTAAAAATATAAACAAGCCTCACTAAGCAATATTTTAAGGAACAGAAAATAAAATAATACTATGTTGTAAATTTCCAATTTTTAGCTGCACAGAAAATGTTATTTCAATGTCATGTATTTATTTACAACATCCTCCAAAAAGACAATAAAATATATAAAAGGATAAATTCAAAGAGATGATAGAATAAACTCAAATAAAATCCTGACACCGTTATGAGTTTAATTAACAAAAATTCCTGAAGGAACTAAACAATGTGAGGGGACAATAAGGATTGGTGAGTACCCTGGGATTAAGAGCAATGGATTGTTGCCCACTCCTCCCATCCCACTATTAAAGAGCAAGAGGAAGGAATGTTGTCTCTGGAGCTTGAATAGAACTGGAGATGTAAACCAGACCATCTGGAGTCAACCTGTGGCCATAATGAAATGCAACCACTGCAAGGATCCCAACTAGGCAGGGAGATCTCTCAACCTGACTCATCTCTTTCTAGTTCCTCATACCAGTGCATTCCACTGGCCAAACCCCAACCAGAAACTGGAATGCAGAGGAGTTTGCATGATGCAATGCATAGAGGTCATCCTCTTGTGTTGTAGAAACAGCACAGGAAGATGGGTGCTGGGAGCCATTAGCCAAGTAGGTATGACAATTTCCTTGCCAGCGTACCCCCATGTTGCTTAGTGGAAGGTGACCTTGCTCAAGGACCAGGGCGCATCCGTGTTTAGGGTGTTCCCGGTTTAGGATAATCCGAGTTTAGGGTGTTCCCGGTTTAGGAAGATTATTCCTGCCCGGAATAGGGGTATCCTGCTGTTTGAATCTACAAAGCTGTGAGTGGCTCGTGATTTGTGCCCAGCCAGACTGCGGCATTTGGTGGCTCATACTCGGAACGCCTGAAGCTTGGGGGTAAGTGAACTTGTTCACCCCTGAGGAAGAGCAAAAGAATGGGTGCCCATTTCAAAAAAACAGTATGTTCTTGTTTTGATTTATTTTGTTTTTATTTCAAGTTGCCTGTTCCTAGAACTTTCTCAGGCAAACTGGGGAAAATGGTTGTCTCAAAGTTTGAAGTTGTTCGTCTCTGAGGAAGAGAAATTGTTAGAGGAAGGAGGCACCCAAGTAAGACCAAGAACAGTTAGTGCATGTGTTTATACAATACAAAAAATGTAGCCCATGGCTTTTTAAAGACGAGTTATTAAGTATTTCAATGGGACCATCATGGTATCCTGTAGAAGGATTTTTCTTCAACAAGAAAGAGATGGCTAGTTCTGTTTACTACATTTTTCTGAGATCTTGGTTTTTACAGATATCTGATTAATTTACAAAGCTAAAGTATTAAAATATCAACCACTAAATATAAAATCACGTACTCTTTGCTTATTAAGTTCCATAAGGTAATATATTTAAACATTATGTGTGTTTTCATAAATTGGGAAATAGAAAAAATTTTGATATTGCTTTGGTCTGTGTCTTTGCTAAAACAAGGTTACTAAGTGTTAAGATTCTATCAGGTGTAATTTATATACAAAGAGTATAAAAAGTTTCAGTTGGGTTTCAATTATAGTATTATAGTACCATAAAAAAAATGAAAGTATTTCATCTTATTAAAGTGGAGTAATTTATTTAAATCAAAAATTTTATGAGTTGTTTCAGAATGTGAATTTATAAAAAGGGTTAATGGCTAGAAAAGAGATATTAAAAGATTGAAGATGTGAAAATATATTTTAATATGGAAGGTTAAAAGAAAAAGAAATGTTTCTAGATGAGATAATCTCTGTGTGGTAAAGTAAAAAGTTGTAAAATGCCATTTAAAAAGATTTTGAGGAAACTAGACTTACTTTAAAAGCTTGAGAAAGAAAGAAAGAAAGAAAGAAAGAAAGAAAGAAAGAAAGAAAGAAAGAAAGAAAGAAAGGTATTTGTACATGGAAGATTGAGACAAAGCTTCTTAATGGAGTAAAAAAGGCCTTTGGTTGAAGGGCAGCCATGTAAACTAACATTAAGCGATTTTAACAGAGTCTAAGCCTCGTTTAAAAGAGTGAAGATGTAGGTAGTGAAAAAGTACATTTAAAAGTACAGTATAGATGATAATTGTGAGGCTTTTAAAGGTAAAATTGAAGGTGGTTAAGATGCCTTCATGACGGAGAAAAGATTGCATCATTTGAAGCCTAGTTATTCTTAAAAGCATTACTTAAAAAAAAAAACATGAAAATGGGAAGATAATAGGATAAAAGATATTTAGATAAAGAAGATTAAAAATTTGAAGTGAAAAACTTTAAAGACAGAAGTATAGAAAGTTAAAAAGAAAAAAGTAAAGAAGATGTAAAAAGATAGAGAAGATGTAGGAAGATAGAGAAGATGTAGGAAGACAAAAATTTTAAACCCACAAAATAGGAAACAAAAGAAAATTAGGAGAAAAAAAGCAGCTAAGGGTGAATGTACAAACCTTAGAAAAAAAACCTAGAAGATAGAATTAAGATAGAAATGGTTAAAAATGTAAAGTAAAGGTATTTGAGAGAGAAAATACAAAAAGCTAAGACAACTATTAGATACAGACATTCAAGACAAAAAAAGGTAGAAGAAAGAAGTTTAAAGTCAAATATTGGATAAAATAGAAGATTTAAATGTATTTATTAAAGCAAAAGGAGGGAATTGGTAAGGAGTATATATCCCCCAAAGATAAACTTAAAATAACCCTTTTTACTCTAAACTTTTTAAATTTGGATTCATCAGGACTTAGTGCTACGGAAAGGCATATGTATCCAAAAAATGTACATAAGCCTAAAGTACTTTGGAAAGATATTCTAACAGGAAAATGGAAAGGTCCTGACCCATTGATTGTCTGGAGTCGGGGCTCTGTTTGTGTGTTTTTCCACAGGGAGAACAGCAACCAATTTGGATTCCAGAAAGACTAACTAAAGCAATTTCTACAGATCAAAAAGAAGATGATTTGACTCAAATCCATAACAGCTGATATCCAGAACTCCAGCTTGGCCATTCTTACATCTGCGACAGTGATTAACAAAGATTTTTTTTTCAATATCTATTTTATTATTGCATTTTTCCACATCATAAGGTTCTATTTTTATTTTTGAGCTCATACAAACTTAGGTTAATGTTTTTCTGATCAGTTTTATTTTTTGACTGGAGATTTTAAACATTGCAATGGAGATTTCACCTAGGTAAAGCTACAAGGCTTTTATTATTGTCTTATTGTTGTACTCTTGTGTTTTGTGTTGTATGTCTGTGTGTGCGTATGTCCATATTTCATATATGAGGAGCGCTCATGAAAAATGGATCCAAATTATTATTTTTTTCTATTCACGTGATTTAAATGGCTTCATTTAAATTAGGTAAACAGCTGTTAAGGATTGTTTTTAAAGGTGGTTAACAGATCTGTTTGTTTACTTTCACCTTTCCTTCTCATTATATTTAATAATTCTTTTCAGGATAATGTCTCTTTAGCATCTTCATCTCAGTGCCAGTGAAGACAAAGATAAAACCAAACTACAGCTTCTATGATAGCTATCACAGTAAACTGAATAAACTGATGCATCAGTGAATATAACTCAACAAGTAATGCTCAATCAAGGAGTCAACTTACTTTGGGAGGAAACGGACTTTGGGAGGAGATGGACATATTGATAGATTCCTCCACTTTAAACTGCTTGCAGAACTTGCCTGGACTATGTAACTATCATTTGGTGCAACTAATTGTGGTAGTGCTGGCATATCTTTGCTGATGGTGTCACCAGTGATGCAATTTTTCCAAAGGACCTGTCAGTTGTCTTGGTGTCGTGGCATTTCTGTATCCTCCTCCATTCTGCTAGTGATGGTCTAAAATTTGGGGGCCAATTGCTATATGCTGGACCGGTAGTCAGTGACGGGTATGATCCAATTGCAGTGGTATCAACCTAAGACAGGAGGCTGACGCCTAATGGTCAGTTTTCCGATGACGGGTAAGAACCATATGTTGAATTGGACAACCTACCAGGCACGGTCCTTAAGCCACATTAACCTCACTCCCCCACTGGCACCAAGGCCAAATTTGGGGGCCAACAGAGGTGAGGCAAAAAAACTTACCCCCCCACTGGTGCATAGACCTATCCACAAGTATGGCTGTATGCTGGACCGGTAGTCAGTGACGGGTATGATCCAATTGCAGTGGTATCAACCTATGACAGGAGGCTGACGCCTAATGGTCAGTTTTCTGATGATGGGTAAGAACCATATGTTGAATTGGACAACCTACCAGGCACAGTCCTTAAGCCACATTACTTGTTGTTTAATTAATCAGAAGGGGGGAGATGCTGGGAGCCATTAGCCAAGTAGGAATGACAATTTCCTTGCCAGCGTACCCCCATGTTGCTTAGTGGAAGGTGACCTTGCTCAAGGACCAGGGCGGATCCGTGTTTAGGGTGTTCCCAGTTTAGGATAATCTGAGTTTAGGGCATTTCCGATTTAGGAAGATTATTCCTGCTGGGAATAGGGTGTATTCTGCTGCCTGAGTTCCTCTTGAGTTCTTAGGGATTCAGACAGTATTTTGGGGACACAGAAACCCAGTGGAGGTGTGGATTTGGGCAGAGAACGTGGATTTCCCTAGAACGTGTTTGTAGAAGGCCGGTGTGCGATCGGGAATAAAGAATTGCAGTTTGAATCTACAAAGCTGTGAGTGACTCGTGATTTGTGTCCAGCCAGACTGCGGCAGATGGGAAAAAAAAAAAGATCTAGCAATTCAGAAAATGACAAAAACAGACTTCATCTTCAGTGTTACTTTACCTACTGTTAGTGGATTAGTAATCTATCAGATTGACTAGTCTGACCTGAATTTCTAAGAATTCTTTTTCTTATGTGTTTCTGGTTAGGGCAAAGCAAAAGCAAATCTCTGTGGTATCTGGAGAGCAGAGGTGAAGTAGCCACCATTTTGTAGTCACAATGTTATTGCCCATCTTCTGTGTCACCTGAGAGGAGGTCAGGAATGTAATTCTTTGTGCTAGTGGTCATGTGCCCTGCTAGCACTTAAAAATTATAAAACCAAAATTGAAATGGAGAAGGTGTATTAGGGAGATAACTGAAATTTTGCTAGTTTCCTTGCTGAGTCATTTGCTATCTGTACAAAACCCCTTTTCAAGAGAGGAAATTCCTAAATTCAATACTATTGATGTATACAGAACACAGTCCAATATCTGTGTGAAATACAATACGCTTGCCATTAGGTCTCGATATGATTCCTTATGAGTCAATGACCTATAAATAGAAGACAAATTAACAGTCCATATGCCCATTATACAGGGTACTGTAGAAATAAGATTGTTGAAATTACACCTCCTATTTGAAAATAGAAGAATAAGGTATCTCACAACAATTTTATTTCCCATTGAATAGGAATCACAGAAACAATATTCTTTTTCAGTAAAGAAAGTTCCTGATGTTAGTTATCAGATAACAACAAATAATTAAATAAATAAATAAATAAAAAGAAAGTTCCTAATGTTAGTCTATTGGCAAATTGACTGTGGTTAGCATTGCAGACAGATGCTCTGATTTTATTTTACCCTATACTTCTGCAATTAGGGATTCTCAAGAGGTGATTTGATCACACTTCTGTAAATCAAACTGGTAGATTTTCTGGTAATCTAACTGCCTCAAAAACTTAATGGAAATTCAGCCACTCTGTTTCTGATCAATTCTATGTTGAAGTAAATGCAAACTATATTTGCTCTACACTTACTCTAATCTGGGTCTACACTCATGTTTGTGAAACAATAGATTTGGATGAGAAGTTGTAAGACCTTTAAACTGTGTTGGCACCTATCACTGAGAAATTTACTTGCTTCAATTAGTAAAGCACAACCAATTGGCTTTTGTTTACTTTTGACATTTGAGATTCCAAACAATGCAAGTCAGTCAACAGAGAGATCATTTTAAATAGGCTAACCTCTATTCACGTTTCTCTCTATAAAAATATTTTAAAATAATCACAACATTCTTAATAACATAGATATGCCTCTCTACCACACCTACAACAAAATATCATTCATTCTAAAATGTCAATAATTCCAAGGTTGAGAAACTCTTGTTGAGAATACTGTATATAAGACACTAAACCTATAAATATAAGGAATAAAAGTGACACTCCTGACCTGCACATTCATGAAGCAGATGGTCAACACCTCAGGAAAGCAAAGTTTAACAGAAGGTATGATTCTGGTAATAGAATTCTTAGCTCTGTATATTGTGTAAAGAAATTCATATTGCAGGCTATCTAAAAACCCTGTGGACATGACAGCTGATACTGGTTCCAGACATCTCTCTCAACATGGGTATATTAATTGTATTGACTAGGTGAGGGCCACTGAATTAGCAATAAAATCCCATCAGTTGACTGTAAGAAAAATGCATATGCTCTACCAGTGGTAGGTCACTTACTTACTAGAGACTGATTAGTAAAGTAATAAAGAGGAAGAAAAACAATTATTTTGATGGATAGATGAACTCCAGAGTATATATACTAATTTAGTTATTTAATTTTCATTACACTTATGAAAACTAGAATTTAATACTATGCATATTTCTTTGGGGAGTTTCATTTTTAATTAGATATGACTTGGGCTTTCTCTTTTTCCCACTGCAGAAATAATATACAAACTGAGTATGAGTGTGTGTGTATGTGTGTGTGTGTATGTGCACATTCACATAAAGTAGGCTATTGCAACTGTATGTATAATTTTTACTTTTGCACACATACACCAGGATAGGTCTTCAGCAGAATACAATTAAATTATAACAAAGGGCCATAGAAATTATTGAAATTGAGCTTATCTTAAATTAAATATTTCTCCTTTACTTCTAGAGTTTGGCTTCATTTTTGTTTGCATAAACCTTCGCTTATATGAAATAACACTCATTTTGATTTAGAGTTTAAAAATCAAGGTATAGATAATAGTCCTAAAATAAGCTATTGTTCCTACAGTACTTTTTCAGATACTAAGAAAATCTTCTAAAAAAACAATTGTTTTACTAGAATGCTGTCATGATGTTAAATGTCCAACTAAAATTATTTTACTAACAGGGTATTAAGCATTTTAGACCCAAATACACTCTCCCAGATTTAAAAACAAAGAAAAAAATTATTTAAAAGAAATATAAAATAAAATTAAAAGAAATAAGATGTTTGTGTAAACCTCAAAGCAATTTAATAAGGCAACTTAAAATTTTTACATAATGAAAAATAATTTATAAATGCTATAAAAAGCAAAACAATATTATGCCCTTGGAGACACACAACATATACACACACACCACTCACAGACACACAAACATATTTTAAGAATTGGAAGGCTGCACACCAAATTAATGATCAAATATGAATGCCAATGAGGAAGGAAGAAATAGGGAGGGAGTCAGAATCGAAAGTTCAGTGGGGAAAATGGAATAGCATTTTTATTTGTAATATTTTATTGTGTTTATTAAAATAAAATAAACAAATTATGATGAAATATTGGCAATAGCTAATTCTGGGTGAAGTATGCAAAGATGTTTGCCATACTGCCTTTTGAATTCATTGTGCCTTTGGTTTTTCACAAAAGAAAAATTATAGTTAATAAAGAAATAGGAGAAAAGTGTCCTGATGCTCAGATGTAAATATTCAGAGACTGAACAATAAGAGATCATAGAATAGATCATAAATCATAGTTGAGGATCTAGAAATAGTAGTGGGTGAAGTATGAAGTATGCAAGAGAGAAAGGCAAGAATTAAAGTAAGAGATACAAGAAAAATAGTTCATAAAAAGTAACTCTTAAAAACTTGCAAAAAAATTGAAATGTTTTCCTGAAGAAGACATGCACGCACATGCACACGCGCGCACACACACATATATACACACACACACACATACTCACACAAATTCAATAGGAGTAAAATTGCCAGAATTGTGTAATAAACAGTTTACACAGGAAATAGTATAGAAGAGGTTTTGAAGAAAATTAAGAGCTGAGATACAAGTGGCTACTGCAAGAGTTCAGCAAGGAAAAATGAAGTGCTTAAATAAAAGAGAGATGGTGGAATAGAAAGGAAGAAATTTGGGAGATTTAACTAACAAGAAATGGTGGATATTTACATGGTAAGCAAGGCAAAATCATCCAGGATGCCTTTTGTTTCAGGGTAAGACACCTTGGTAAACATCAGAATAAGGAATACAAAATAATGAATTGATTTGGTGGGAAAGTATATTTTTTTGAGGGGGAGAGCCCTAATTTTTTCCCCTCAAGGACTCTTTTATTAGTTCATCCTTTTCATCTTCATGGTTCCCTTTTATAAAGCTGTTAATCAATCAGGTGCATCTTTCAGCCCATTCTACTAAATTCTGTGAGTTTTGACTTCCAAACCTACCAAGACTATTGGCACACCATGATCATGTTAATTTTCCTAAAAATGCCCCATTTTATTCACTCAAGGCTGAGTCAACAGTACATGTTTAGTCCCAGAAGAGCAAAAGACTTTAAACATAACACATTTGTAAAACTAAAACAAGAACAGTAGAGCTTGTGTAGACATCTTGGGGAAATGACACTGGAAAAAGAGATTGAGTTTGTGTTCAGAAATCCCATGATGTTTCCTAAGGATGGCTGGAAACTATTGAAGCTTATAAGTGAGCAAGTAGCATGAATGAATATGTAGTAACAAAGATTAGCCTAATAAAGTAGGTTAATGAATGGCCTACTTTTAGTATGCAGCCTTCTTAGGAAAATATAAATATTTCATACATACAAGACAGAAATAGGAAATACAACATGTGCATTTTGGATATCTCTGAATAAGAAAATACAAACAATTTAAAATATTTGTTTAAACATATACCAGAATACATTTTCCTGAAATGAAGAAATATTTAAATCTATACTTGGAAGGAGTGAATCATACATAGAAATAAATTATACAGGATAATCTCATGAAGGCATATCTTTTTAAAGTTATTGAATTTCAGGAATAAAGTCTTCCAGTTGAAGTGGTGTAGGCCAAATATCTCAGACTTGGAAGGCTCAGGCAAGAGGAAGGCAAGTTCTAGGCTGGGCAATTTAGGGAGACCCTGTCCCAAAACAGAAATAAAAAGAACTGGGAACGTATCTCAGTGAGGTAAATCACTCCTGGGTTCAAGCCCCAGTATAAAAATAAATGAAGAAATTAAAGAATAAAGACTTACCCAGGCATTGGACAATAAGAGAATTCCTAGGAAGAAAAGGTGAATCGGTGTCAGATGTCTCCACTGCAATATCCAGGGAATGCCATGAATAATGTGCCCAATATCCAAGAGCATCTACAACATTCTGGAGGAAAGTGTGAACAAAGAATTTCATGCTTTGCTATGTTACCCTACCATTCAAAAAGCAATGGACATTTTCCAATATGAAATTACTGAGAGCCCAAGCAATAGACTACACATAGAATTTTTTTAAAGAAAAAATAAAGGTAGTAGAAGATAAAAGAGATGACTCATAAAAAGACCATGTGGTAGTAAATTCCACCTTCAAGTACATTTATGAAGAAACAATTTTAAAAGTGATGAATAAATAAAGTGAAGATCAGTGGAGTAGAGGAAGGGGAATAGGTGGAGGGAAAAAGCAGGGAAAGAGGAAACACTGGGGACTGTAATTACACAGGTTAAACTTCATGCAGGTATGATTATGTCAACTGAACCCCACTATTATGTATAACTATAATGCACAATAAAAGCATAAAAACAGACCACATGATGAACATGGAATCCAATTAAACAGAAATCTAAGTTTTATAACTATGGGTATTAAGACTCCATAATACCCATTCTTGAAACAGGTTTTTCTTTTCCCATCTACTGACTTCTTCTTAATAACAAATAAGGAAATTGGCACAATTGTACTTTCTTTTCCCCTCATAGCTTTATTATACCTTCTAATTACATTTACTAGGTGCATATACAAGCATGTGTATGCACACACACGTGCAAATACATGCACCCTTTTCTAAAAACCAACCATGACTTTTAGAGATAATGAAGATACAACCCACAATAAGGAAGAAGGACATCTTCCTACACCTATTATCTTCTGGTCAAATTCCTTGGAGAAATCACAGGTAGTACTATAGATGATTTTGAAGAGTTATTGTAGTTCCTCCTGCTGATACATGAATAATGAGACCCATAACAATTTTGTGGAAAAATAGAACCATTTGCCTCAATGGATTCTTTACTTTACTCAGAAGAGAAACCAAACAGGCGTGAAGGTTGAAATTTCCCTTCCTCCCTTCCTCTCTCTCTCTCTCTCTCTCTCTCTCTCTCTCTCTCTCTCTCTCTCTCCTCTCTCCTTTCTTCCTTCTTTGCTTTTTCTAAATATCCATTCATTTTTCTTCATAATCTAAAGATAGACATTTATTTCCCTTCTTTCTACAACAAAATCAAAGTAGGGCTTTCTTCATACAGTTGCTTGGACGGTATTTAACAGTTTCATTGTACTATTTTAAAGTATTACTTATCCACATGTACTCCCCACAGGCAAGAAGGCTTCTTCCCCTTGGACTCTGTTTGGTAAACAATCCAGAAATTTGATCAAACTCACTAATTGTGTTCCTTCCACTTCCAATGCAATAAATTACATTTGCAGTTGTAAATTAGTATGTAAAACATTGAACTTAATTAATTTTTGTTGATTTTGAGTAAAAGGTCATATCTTTAAGGAAAATTGGATGGACACTCCTTTGAAGACAATTAAGAAGCATAAATGCTGTGACTAATAGACTTTGTAAACTCAAAATGAATGTCAGAGATTTCCTAGTGCAAGTAATAATTTTGTCATAGAGGAGACAAACTATGAATCATTTTTTTCTAAAGTCATACAGGTACTCGATATCCATTTGCTGTTTATATGATATAATAAATCTGGCTAATACCTGTTTCTTTATGAAATAATCATCAAATTATAGCAATTAATGATATTAATTTTATCTATTTATAATTTTTTTCTTATTGTTATTCTGGTTCCTCTCTCAAACTGACATGGTTTTTATTCACACTGTCCAGTAGACATCTTCTAAAGGGAATTGTGGGAATAAAACCAAAAATATTCTGAGGCAGAATTCATTCACTTCATGGATCATCCTGTGTTTGCTGTCTCAACTGACAAATCAATTGCAGCTTTATATGAGGAATGGGCCTGTACTTATGCTTCTCAAGATATATTCAGCTCAATAAATGACATCAGTTTGTTTCTGTATTCATTTATTTATGAAAATGTAACTTCCAGAGATATTGAGAATACAGATTCAATTATTGTCATTTCAGATCTCTACTAACTATTATTATTATTATTATTATTATTATTATTATTATTATTATTATTACATACATGAGGCAAGCTCCTTTAAAGAAAAAAAAAGAAGTTTATTTAGCTAATAGTTTAAGGGACTGAAACTTCAAATAGCATGGTACAGGCCTTAACCAGGGTCACCTATGTTTACAACAGATTATGGTACAAGTATGTATTGGTCTGTATGTGTCTCTCTGATCTTCCTCCATTTTTTTATAAAGCCTCCAAGATTCAATTATGGAGAATCTACCCTAACAATTTTATCTAATTCTAATCTCTTTCCAAAGTGTCATATCTAAACATCCTACTCTAATTAAGTTTCCACTTTCTTAATACCCCACAATGATAATTAAATTTCAATATATGAAGCTTGGGAGACCCTCAAATCACATCCAAACTACAGTATTTCAGCCCATTTATTCTCAAAATGTAGAGTATATTTTTTGTATCTCCAATCATCCCAGAGTGTAAATTTGGTCTACCCTTCATTCAAAAGTCCCTAGTACAAAGTCTCAGGTGAGACACAAACTGCTGCGGGTATGAACCTATAAAGCCCAAATAAGATATCCACTTTCAGTATACATGGTGGTACCAAAATAGTGCATACAGCGCCATTGCAAATGGGAGGAATAAACAAGAAGATACAAATAATCAGCCCTAAATAAGGTAACTTGTATTCACTGCAGATGAGGAATGAGCCCCTAAAGGCTTTGGGGCTATTGTGTCCCTATAGTTTTGTTGTTCCTGGGGCTGCACCCTGATGTTGGTGACTTTCCCAGTAAATGTGTAACATTGCTGGTTCCTCTACCTTTCTGGTGTCTTCACCAGAAAGCTTCACTCCCACTTGTCCACTAGACCTTGCACCACTGAATGCTCTCTACAAGGTCTCTGACCATCAGTAAATTTCTATCTGGCTTCTCAGATTTTCCTTTGAAATTTTAGTGGAATCCAGAATGGACTCCTACCTTTTGAATTTTATGGACCTGAAATATCTGCTCCATGTCCACATCTATGTCTGCCACTGGCATAAGCCACACCCAGGGCTGCTTGGATCATAGCTTCAGCAGCACTAAGAGTACTTTGCCAGGAAGCCAGAATCCCAGGGTAGCCCTGGGTTTGATCAAACAGACTTTTTAAATTTAGTTTGCATAAAGAATAACATTTTGGACTGGGGTTATGGCTCAGTGGTAGGGCAATTGCCTAGCATGTATGAGGTACTGGGTTCAATCCACAGCACCACATAAAAGTAAATAAAATTAACAACCAGAGATATGAAAAATTGAGCTCTATATATGTAATAAGAATCGTAATGGGGCTGGGGATGTGGCTCAAGTGATAGCACGCTCGCCTGGTGTGCACGCGGCACTGGGTTTGATCCTCAACACCACATAAAAATAAAATAAAGATGTGTCTGCCGAAAACTAAAAAATAAATATTAAAAAATTATTTCTCTCTCTCTCTCTCTTTCTCTAAAAAAAATTATAATGCATTCCGCTATTATATATAAGTAAAAAAAATAAATTTAAAAACATAATTATAATAAATAAATAAGTCCATAAACAACTAAAAAAAAGGTATTAAAAAAAAAGAATAGCATTTTTCAATTCAAACTTTTTGTTGCCAACTACTTTCTTACAACCAACCAGTTTTACCCCCAAAACATACATACAAGCAACCATATCTTTGCTTGTGTTATATGTGACAATAATCCATTCCAAGGATTGAATATGTAAAAAGGAAAGGCAGGATAGAATAAATGAGAAATCCTAATTAATTTCTCAAAGAGTCACTTCAATATTTTATTTAACATGTCCATATGTAAAAACAACACAGTGAATCCCACCACCATGTACATTCATAAGAATGGGACTCTAACTAGAATAAGATTTATTCCATGCATGTATAATTATGTCAAAAAGAATTCTGTTGTCATGTATACCTAAAAAGAACCAATAAATTTAAATAAATAAAATAAACTCTATTCCATGTTGTGTTGGGTTTACATTAGTTTTTCCAAGACCCAAGTTTCATGGAATCATATTTTATTAAAATAAAATATATTCAGAGACTGAATTAAATTCAGACTATTTAATTTTATCAGATATGAATATTAACAAAATATCATGGTTCAAATTAACTTAAACGAATTTATGAATATGCCACAATAAAACCCACTAATCTATATAATTAATATATACCAGTAAAATTTTAAAATATTTTTTAAATTATTTTATTAAAGATGGGACATTTTAAATTCAGAAAGGTAGATAAAACATAGTATGTAAAAACGTGAATGTGTAACCGATGTGATTCTGAAATCTGTATATGGGGGGAAAATGGGAGTTCATAAGCCAATTGAATCAAATGTATGAAAAATGATATATCAAGAGCTATGTAATGTTTTGAACAACTAATAAAAAAAAAGAAAGAAAAAGATTAAGAATATTCTACAATTTTACAGTAACATGTATACAACATAATATCCAATTATCCTCATTTTTTTCCAAATTCTTCAAAGTCCATCACAATTGAAATCTACTATGATGTGGTTCTAGGAATAACTATTTTATTCCACACATGATACTAACTTTATACTACCTGTATAAGTAATTTTTTTAAAAAAACTTTTTATCTTACTTATGAAACATTCTGCTTTGCATCACCTTTTTATAAAAAGAAAAAAAAAACTGTTAAATTATTCTCTCATTTGAATATGCTAATACAAAAATACCAGATTAAAATCCTAGTAGATTATGTCAATTAGACATTTGAATGCTGTCTTCCTGAAAGGAATAAATCAAATTCACCTGAAAAGGTGCCACTTTCTTGTGAAACAGGACCTTAAATGTAAAGTCACCCCATTTTATGAAGTTTATTTATATTAAACTATAATGTTGTCTAATACTGATACATTAGTATTATCTTGCATCTTCATACCTTTTATTTACATTGGTACATACTTAAAATATTAAATATGAACTTAATAGATACCTAATATCTTGTGTAATTCAGAAAAATATTTTCATAGAGTTGATAACAAACTCTTATCTCTGGCATTCCTAAATAATTAATTCTGATAGTCCACTTATTCTGTTCCCATTATATTGTCTTCAGGACATCTGATTGAGTGGTAGAGCCCAGGGCTATAACACAAATTCCTAGGTTAGCCTCCAATGTACCTGGTGAGAACTCTTCCTTAAGGACCGTCTGCTTGCACAATCCATTGATTAACAGTGTTGTTATGAAAAGGTATAATTATTGATAGTAAAGTATTTTATGAAATAAACAGTACATATGCATGGTATTGTAATAAACATATGAAACTGCCATTCTTGGGTCAAGTATGTTCAAATATTGATAATATGGTCCAGCATAACAATTTCATAGATATCCTATTGTTATTATAGGGCAGTTTTTATTCTCGACATTGAGTACTCTTTAACTTGATTCATAATATTCCTGCTGAAATTTTAAAGTAGAACTTTCTTCATTTTTTCTTCACTGGCCTTTTTTCCTAAGAAGAAATCCTAGTTTACTTAAAATAAATTTAAAAGTTTACAAGTATCTCAATCCATAACAATGTTGAAAAACCTTAAGCGTTTAAAAGACATGCTCATTGTTTTTCATAGTGATTACCTATAGGGCTCAATCAGAAACCACTTTTTTCTTCAGATGATAAAGTTTCATGCATTTAATAAAATATGACCTGAATAAACCATTAACTTATAATATTGTAACAAAAACAAAACAAAATGCCTTCCATTATAATAGGCTGCTTCACATTTTTGCAAATGAAATATGAGCAGTGCATATTACAATATTTAATTTATTATCATTAAATGATATTTTAGAATTTTTTTAATGATAAATTACCATTTGGTGTTCATTCAACCAATTCTCTGCAGTGTGACTCCCATTGATTATTAAAAAGTTACCAAACCAACTCGATTTCACTGGATTAACTTTCAATACTATTTTAATTGATAACAAGATACAGGACTGGGAGGAGGCATTCAATATTTTTGCTAAATTCTTCACAATATTTTGTTTACATATTTTCTATAAATTGTACATTACTAGGTTCTACAAATTTAAATTTAAATTGTTTTTTAAAGTAAAGAATACGTAGTAGGGATTTACGCTATAGTCCTCTTGTATTTAGAAATAGGTTGACTTTCCAAATAATTCATAATGAGATTATTAATATTTTGGTTCAGCCGTAAAATTTAGTACAACATTCCAGTCAGAATTTTGAAGCTAGTTTCTAACCAAAATAATATTCAGTTATGATTTTTTTGTCCAATCAGACTTCAGTTTTTGACATTTTTCATGGTTCATGCTTCCCTCTTTCTTTTGGGTCACAGTATATATGTGTCTGAAAACTGAGGCAAACATAAATTATCATCTCACAATATATTCATAAATGTGAACTATGAAAGATATCAGGAACAATAATAATTTCATTCCTATGTATGATTTCTGGAAACAAAGTGCATATATTGTCTGAAGCTTAGAGAGGCAATATTTCACGTCCATTTTAATAATCTGATTTTGGAATGCAAAGAGGTATTTTCCTCTTTGAAAATGTACATTAAAATATACCACTTGACATGCTGAGAATCTCGTGAAAAAAGTTCAATGATTTTGTTTGCTGCCCATACTATTTTTGTGTTTGTCTTGAGTTTTAGTCATATTGTGTTTATTTATGTTATGATTATTAGTATCATTATTTTAAATTTGTGTCTCTCTGCTTGCAGACTTCCTCTTGATTGGTACAGTATGACAACGGGTAATAGATACAATAGCACTAAAACAGTCATCATAACTGCTGGGATAAGAAACCCCTCCTCTTTGCTTTTTTAACCTTCCTCAGCTGGAAAGTTTTGACATCTGCTGGTTTGGGACATGACTGAGCAGCTGTCAGCAGTAGGGTTGCTGCTTTCAGCAGCAGTTGGCGGGATGGCAGGGTGCCAGCTTGTACCATCTGTGCGCCTGACGTTTCATTCTAAGTAACAGTAGGGTTAATTGTTCTGGCAGGCTCAAATGTAGTGTCTAACATTACCCAAGGGAAGCATGTACAAGAGCAGGAGTGGCAGGGAGCTGGGGACAGCATCGCTAACAAACCCATCGAGGGAGAGTGGTTAACAGCTACCAATGATTTCAGTAGCCGGCCACTTGCAATAAGGCTGAGGTTATTTTTTATTCTCATGAATTATGCCAAGGCTGTAATGATGTAGAAGGAATCAAGCTTAGAAAGGCTGAGACTGCTGCCTTAGGTCAATTGTGAGGGAACAATTTGCATGTTATTACTGCATATTCATACCTAATTGTGTTAGGCTTTGCTAATAGAGCAGAATGACAGTATGAAAAATCGAGCAACTGCTTTAGAGGCCACAAAGCCAATGTTTTTTCTTCCTACACTGTGAGTGCTGAATGATCATTTAGACGTTTAGTTGCTCAATATGACAAGTCTACCATTTGTTAGCCTGACATATTATAATTTATAAAGCAGTATTCTAATTTTACTTTTAGTTTATTCTTCTCATTTTATACAATATTCATGATAGCAATTTGAATGGGGATATTCATAGCTATTGTGAGTAGTTGTGATTCAAATAAAACTATATTTTGTATGAAGCATTACCATTGTTGTATGATGTATTAATTTTAATGTTTAAATAGCTTTTTCATATGTTAATATAACATAAACCAGGAGTTGATGAGAAATCCTTATTACAGTGGTGCTCATTCACATTGCTATAGTTAATGTCTCAACATTTCCATTATTTAAAGTCTTATTTTTAGTGTGACTTGGACAAAGAAATTGTCAGGTGGTATAGAGCCAAAAGTCTGCTGTTTTAGAAAAGTGCCTATGTACAGATACACTGAACTTACTATCTGATTCTATCTTCTAAGTAGGTAATATCTTAAGAAATTTCATGCATAGTGGTAGTTATTTTATGTTAGCCCACAATGCCTTTTGAAACCTTTTTATGGAACCTCAGAGAAGACAAAGAATTAGAAAAAATAGCTTTAGAAGTCTACATTTTAAAACTTGTAAGAAGTGTCTTCATTCTAATTTTATTTCTTTTTGATTTGTAAGGCCAAAGTTGTATCTTCAAGTTGCCCCAATCTTGTATTTGAATATCCATTCATTTCAAGATATAAACCAGTTCACATTTTATATTGCTTGTTCTGAGTCAAAAAAAGTTGTAGATTAAATCAGTGACTTGGAAAAAGAGTTTCAGTAGCTTTTCTGGTTAAAATATAGCACAATAAAAGGCTTCAATTCATTCCTTGTAATTTCTATGTTTTCAGGGTCTAATGTGTTACTTTATAATTTTTCTATACTTTTATTATCCATTGTGTTCAATGTTAAAACTTCGCCCACGTTAGTGTACTTTGTGATGTTTTTCTTAAAACAGAATTATCTTCTAATATAAAATGTGGTTAGTTAAATAATACATAGAATAAAATCTGTCTAAACTTGGATTTAAATTTCAAACCATGGAATTTTATAAATACTATATGTTTTCAGCTTAATTATGTAGTAAAATATCATAGGACTATAATTTAAATACTGTGTGATATGACTTGGTTAATTTGTGAGACTCTAAAATATTGTCCATTGGTTGGTGATTTCAAGGCTTTGGCAGAGATATTTAGTTCCCCACATAAGATATGTTCTATATTTATACATTTCTGAGTTACAGGGCAAACAGAAACCTTTGTTATGCATATGAGTCATCTCTCTGCCAAGAATGTACTTTTTATATTCTGTGTGTTTTTGTAAAAGTTTCATATTTTTTAAAGAAAGGGTGAGAGTTAATATATCATTGTGAAGATTTATACTAGACTTAAGCAATGATGGAACATGTAAGTGGAAAACCAAGCATAATTTTATAGTATATAAATCTAACTGTTCTTCACAGAGATATTATGTTACATCAGATTTTTCTTCCTAATCCTAACTTTTGAAGTACAATAAGGAAAATATTACAAAGCAAAACAAAAATACCTAAATAAATAAATAAAAACCTAGAGGTCTGAGTTGGACCTCTTATCAATGTATTCTGTTTTGTAGCATAGTGTTTCAGGACTACATGCGTAATAGGAACCTGATACAATATTTTTTGACATATTTCTTCCACCATACTTACTTACAGGACCGGGCACACATTATGTTCCAAATTAGATCATTTCAACTTTTGATATCTTTGACTGGGAGCGAGTAAAAATGATGTTTCTTTAAATAAATAAGTTAACGTAAAGATACTTGAATCAGAATTATTTTACATTTCATAAGTTAATAAACTTCAAACATAACATATGAAGTTAAATTTCTTACAACAATATAAATATAGCCAATAAATTTTGGTGTATACTGTTGGAGAAGCCAACTTCTTTGCTTTAAAGTCTCTGTTTTATGACTGAATCCTGCAAGTGACAGTGCATGAAGATATTCAATTAAAGGCATAAAATTGCTACCCTAAAACCAATAAATGCACCTCTTTTTAATATTTGAATCACGATCTTAGTCTTTTCTGTCAGGTTCACTTCTTCATCACCTCTACCATTATTACCATTTTTCAGAAACTTTGTCCATTTTCTGGTGTTGACTTACAATCAAAGACTCACTGAATATCCTCCCCATCTGTCATTTCACTAGGTAATTACAAGGAAATAAACACGTTTACTGAGTAAGTACTGGTTCCAAAATTAGTTCTTAAAATTTCTAATATTACCTCCTTTAACCCAATGACAATTCAATAAAGTAGATGCCTTTTTTTTTTTTTTTTTTAGGAGGAGGAGACTGAGGCTTGCTGGACAATAGTGACTTTCCTATGGTCATGTAGTTACTTAGGAGTCAGAATTACATCTGAGCAAATTATTTAAAAACTGAAATATACATCCTATTAAAAGAAGAAAAAGAGGAAAATATAAATACATGAGAAAACATTCTCAGAAATAAGTGTATATATAGTTTACCTAAAATATTAAGAACATATTTGGAGAGTGAATGAAATCTTGAAATTGTTCAGAAACTGATATAGAAGATTAGAAATCAAAGCTTTATGCTTTATATAGCATGTTCTAGATTTAGCAATGCACAAAAGAGATTACTGGGTGTCCTTTCAATGGAGGCCTGAGCATTATCTAATGGAATGTCTGTGATTATTTGTAAAGTGATGTGCAAATTTGATTAACTTTCTATTGACTGTGCAGTTTTGCAACACAGTAGGAATATAAGTTAATCTGTAGAAAACTAATAGCAATGCAGATGACTTTTGTCCTAATAAAGGCCAAAGAATTTTGTCCAGTAGAGAAATAACAATTCCCTATCATAAAAATATACCGAAAATTTTATATTTTATTATCAAACATTTAAAATATCACATTAATAATATCTTATGTTAACTGGTTTCTCATTTATGAACAACTCATTTTAGGCAATAAGTATGTTTGTTTTTCAAATGTTTCTGTTAAAATTTATTTATTTATTCTTTTAAATATTTTTTTTTTACTTGTTAATAAACCTTTACTTTATTTATTTATACATGGTGCTGAGAATAGAATCCAGTACCTCACACATGTCAGGCAAGTGTGCTACCGCCAAGCCACAACTCCAGTCCAAAATTTATTTTTAAGTGATGCATATAACATATAACATTATAAATATGTATATTAATGGGGTGCCGTGTGATGCTTTGAGACATATGTGCATTGTGTAAAGTTGACATCAGATTAAGCACATATGTCTTTTCAAACATTTCTATATAATTAATATTTTCAAAATCCCTTCTTATAGCTTTTTGATATGTACAACATATTATTGTTATCTACAGCCAACCTATGTGTTATGGTTTAAATGTGAAGTATTCTTCAAGAACTCATATGTAACACAATGCCAGAAAGTTTAGAGGTGAAATGAGAGGATGTATGAGCCTTAAACAAGAGAATTAATCCCTTAATAGGGATTAACTGAGTGATAACTGAAGGCTGTTAGGGTGTGGCTGGAGATGGTGGGTTACTGGAGGTGTGCCTTTGGAATATATATATTTTTTTCTTGTTGAGTAGAATTCTCTCTCTCTCTCTCTCTCTCTCTCTCTCTCTCTCTCTCTCTCTCTCTCTCCTTCTCTTCTCTCTGATGTCTGAGCTTCTTCCCTTTGTCAAATTCTTTCTCCATGATGTTCAGTGTCACTTTGAGTCCTGAGAAAGGAGCTGGCTCTCTATGGACTGGGACTTCTGAAATTGGGAGTCCTCAAATAAACCTTTCCTTATCTAAAATTGTTCTTGTTGAGTATTTTAGTCACAGCAACAAATACCTGACTAAAGAGAAATAAGCTGATTAAGAGAAATAAGCCAGACATAAAAAGACAGGTACCACATTGTCTTACTTACATGTGGAATCTGACTAGTCTTAACATCTTATGGGATCCACCATTCATAAATAGAATAACATCTTTGGCATACATTCATCTATGATTTGTCTGGGATTTATGCTTTTAACTTTTTGAAAATTATACTTGGTAAGCATTATGAAGTCAAATCAAAAAATAAAAGTGACAGGAAGAAGGGTGACAAATTTTATTTTGTCTTGCTATGCATCCAATATTGGCTAAGCCCTTTTCATAATTTGCTACTTTAATTCTCACTTAAATCTATGTGGTGCCTGTTAATCTCCTCATGTTACAAATGATAAAATTAGAGTAGGAATCATTGAATAATAGCTCTAATGGTCTGTGTTCCAACTCACAGATGAAGGATCCAGGGCTTGAATCTAGGTCTGTCTGAATCCACAACCTTGTATTCGCTGGGATTAGGATATTTCTTAATAGGTCAGTTAGATCAATGCTATAGTAAATGATGGTTATCTAATCCAGGGTAAAATGCTCTCATAAGGGAAAGGTAGATAACTAACAAGACGGCTGGTGTGTTCATCAACAAAGGTCACTGAAAGTGAGGATTCTGTCTCAAAAAGGAAGGCTTGGAAAGTATCTTGGATGTTTGGAAATCAGACTTCATTCTGTCATTATTAGTTTGAGGATGCCTTCATTTACATAAAAAGTATCCTCTTCTTTATATTCAAGAATATTCCTGTTAAGTCTATGTAGGATTCTCTCTTACAAATTACATTTAAATAATATGATTGTATCCTGTTTTAAGCAAATTTTAAGTCGAATTTTATTAGGAAATAAAACATAACCCTTAAGCAGCACAGTGGAGTGTGTGAGACTGTCTCTGACAGATCTTCATTGCAATTCCAATTCTCACACATAAGCTTGCACCAACATGGACATGCTATTAATGCTTTGAATCTTAATGCCCTATTTGAACTTTTGGAATGAGAAGTCCTATTTGAATTTGAGATAAACTGGGTAACAAATACCCACTAATATGACAAATATACCAAGGGCTTTCAATAAGTGGTAATCACAAATGTCAATTTGGAGTGAAGTCTGCCTTCAGAAAAGGCATCATTGTTTAATTATTTCTGTTTTCTTTTTGTGTGAAATTTCAAGAGCTTAACAAAAATGTCATTGAACAAAGAAATATTAATTATCCTTCTTGGGTATTAGCAAAATCTTTTTGTTTTTTTGGGAAACTACACTTAACCTAAATTTCTAATTTCTGCTTATGGAAATATAAGTCTATATAATTCTAAAAAGAAACATTTGTATTTAAAATTGTTTATTTAAAATTATTATATTACAAGTCTCTGTTTTCATATATTTCATGAATTTTAGAAATCCATCTTTTATCAAGTTAATTAAACAATATAATCTCATACTAATAGATGTGTTTCCTGGTTTAAATATTTTAGTGTAAAGAAAGATAAAATGCTACTTAAAATTTAGGATCACATTTTTGCAAATATTTGTTGTGATAACTTTTCTTTTATTATATCTTTTTCCTCAAATTCTTTATTTTGAACTTTTCTAAATTATTATTTTGTGTTCTTATTTAGTTCCTGTTTTTTCTTATTTTTAAAGCTCATTTAGAAATATTAAATTGCTGTCTTTATTTCTTTTGAAAACTTGATTTGTTGACTGGATTTTATTTTCTATAAGGGAATTATAATTATTTATAATTATAAATGGGAATTGGGGTTCTATATAATCTTTTTATATTGTTAGTTTTTGAATAAAACAAGATATTATGTACTTTTGGGAAGGATATTTGGGTCATGACTTCTACCTTCATGGTTACAAAAATTCCTTTTAAAAATTTTTGAAATTACATAACCTTTTATTTCTGAGTTTCTCATTGCTTTATTTTACTTAACAGTATGGGTAAGTATATAGATCCTCCTCTTCTGTGTTTCCCTGGTTATATGCTGAAACTTGTAGTATTCATTATTTTCTATTTTTGGAAACATAGGTAAAATGTGATTTTATTTGTTGTTATTATTGTTTTTCTTTTTTTAGGTATTTTTGAAGGATGCATAAAAATCTGCACATCCCTACATAGAATTCACATAATCTCCAAGAAAGATTACCTGATCTTTTGAACTTTTAAACTAAATTACAACTTCATTCATAGCAGCTACAATATGATAGACTTCCAATATCTTTACTTTTATTCCATGAATTGGTTGGGAAAAAATCTAGTTTGGACATAAACTATATTTTATTGAAAACATTTAGTAACATCTATATGCAAGAGGAATATTATACCATGAAGTTAATCTAATATTGGTTCAATATATTTTCAGCTATTACTTATCTTTTTAATTGTGTATAACAAAACTTAAATTTGAAAGTAAGTGATCTTAATGTAAAAGAACAGTTGTTTAATTTAAATGAAAAGTCATGCTTCACGTGAAGTATGAAAATGCACCTCCATCCCTATCTTTTTTATTAACCTGTAATCCTTACATTGTTGTCCTAAAATAAATTCTCATTGTTACAAAATGCTAATCTTTCCTTAGTAATTTTTTTTTCTGTTTTTCACATTGTCAGTTATCCTTAGAATCCTGCACTGAATGAATGACATATATCTACAAACATTTTGTGGAAGTTATATGTCCATCATCAACTTAGAAGAGTAACATGCAACACTGAAGAAACAGATATCATATATAAATTTATAGATTTTATTAAGCATGCTTGTTCACATTTTTTAGCTCATTTTTGCCAACAGGGTTTATTTTGGACAATAAAACAGTTGTATCTTTATACTACACATTAAATAACAGAACTATTTAAATAAGCACATTCAAACTAATTCTATATACTCTGTAGTATAGCTGCTCTGTCTTTATGTTTTATTTGGTCTTATTTTACATTATAGTACAATGTATTTTGACATATATGACACAGATTGAGTATAATTTCTCATTCTTCTGGTTGTACACAATGTAGAATTTTATTGGTCATGTAATCAAATATGCATATCGAAGAGTAATGTCCGATTCATTCTATCTTTCCTATTCCCATATTCCCTCCCTTTCCTTCATTCCCTTTTGTGTAATCCAATAAACTTCTATTCTTCCCACCCCACCTAGCCATTTTTATTGTGAGTTATAATCTGAATATCAGAGAGAATATTCTGGTTTGGTTTTGGGGGATTAGTTTATTTCACTTAGCACGATAGTCTCCAGTTCCATCCATTTACCAGCAAATGCCAACATTTCATTTTTCTTTAAGCCTGTGTAATATTTCATTCTGCATATGTACCATAATTTCTTTAGCCATTCCTCTGTTGAAGGGCACTTCAGCTGATTCCATACTTTAGCTATTATGAATTGAGCTGTTATAAACATTGATATGGCTGTGTCACTGTAGAAAGCTGATTTTAAGTCCTTTGGGTATAAATTTAGGAGTGGGTAACCCAATCAAATGGTGGTTCTATTCCAAGTTTTCTGAGGAATCTCCATAATGCCTTCCATAGTGGTTGCACCAATTTTCAGTCCCACCAGCAATGTATAAGTGTACCTTCCCCCATCCACATCCTCACCAATATTTATTGTTACTTGTATTTTTGATAATTGCTATTCTGAGTGGAGTGAGATGAAATCTCAATGTAGTTTTAATTTGTATTTCTCTAACTACTAGAGATGTTGAACATGTTTTGATATATTTGTTGACTGATCATATTTCTTCTTCTATAAAGTATCTGTTCAATTCTTTAGCCAATTTTTTATTGGATTATTATTATTATATTTTTGTTGTTGTTAAGTTTTTTGAGTTCTTAATATATCCTGGAGATTAATGCTCTAACTGAGGTGCAGGTGACAAAGATCCCAAAATTGGATCTCTCTGCAAGTTTTCTTGAGTATACTTTTGCTATGAAGAATCTTTTTAGTTTGATTCCATCCCATTTGTTGATTATGAAATTTACTTCTTGAACTTTAGGCCTCTTGTTATAAATGTTTTACAAACATATGCCCTGATTTGCATAATATTGCCTAAATACATTCACTGACAGAATTAAACATCTCTTAGGTTAGGCTATGTTCCATTAACAAGTGGCCTGGCAGTTTGGTGTATCTTGTAAACCAAAGCATGAGACATGGCATAACTGGATGAGAGTTTTAACCCAATAGTGAATTAACCTGCAAATGGGATCAATGGGATCAACTGAGTGGTAACTGAAGGTGGGAAGAGTGTGGCTGAAGGAGGTAGGTCACGGGGGGACTTGCCTTTGGAATATATTTTGTATCTGGTGAGTAAAGTCTCTCTCTCTGTTGACTGATCATCATGTGGTATGCTTCCCTCCACCACACTCTTCTGCTATGATGTTCAGCCTCACCTCAAGTCCCAAGGAATGGAGCCAGCTGTCTTATGATCACAACCTCTGAAACCATGAGTTCTCTAATAAACTTTCCCCACTCTAAAATTGTTCTTATTGGGTCTTTTATTCATATCAATGAAAATCCAACTAAATCAAGCACCTTACATCAAATACTTCTATTAGGTCTATAGGCTGGAAGGAGACTTAGCCGCTCCTTCCTAAAGATAACTACCAGTAAGTCTCATCATGTTGTCACAAAATGTATGTCGTTAGTTACATAGAATTTGGTAATGCTGAGATAAGGTTAGTCTAACTCAAGTCATGGAAAATGTTCCCCACATACCACTAGGTGAGATGGACTCTGAAAGTATAACAGATCACATCTTAGTTTAATGAATCTATGCAAAATAATGTGTTAAAAAAGCATATGACAAACAAGATCCTTCCCAAACCAGATAAATCAGCAGGACAAAACATAAAATCTGAGACATCCATTTCTAAATTATGTATCCAGTTTCTATACATGTAGAACTGTTTCTGGTTTTCCTTTTATAAAACCTGAGTCAGTAGCCTGAATGGAAGCTGCCCTTGTCTGTTCCATCCATGTTGCCCAGGTGTCCTGAACTTCTGTTCTCACTCATGTTGGGTCTCTGGTTTACAAAATTTCTCTCATAGTTTGATCTCAGGTGAATTTTGACTTTTCAGATTTTATGTATTACCAATCACCACTACCTCTTTGGGCATAGCATGTATGTCAATGTACCTTTGTTTGCTGTCTTGACTAGAATTCGCAAGGAGTTTTTTTTTCTTCCCAGAGAAAACCCGTTTTTTTCCCCAACAACAAAAATGCCAAGGAATAAAATATTTCACTTTGTGTTAATATAATTTCATCAAACAAAATTATTTACCAAACCATCATTTTTAATTTACAGACTTTTTTAAAGATTCTAATAGCATTAAAAACAAAACAAAATTTAATGAAATTATTGATTTACTAAGATGAAAGCAAATTTGAGTTTATATCCATTTATACATTTTGTTTTAATTGTAAAAGCATTTGTTTTAGAATAGCAATAAATCTCATGGTAGCAAAGGTGAATTGTAAAATTTTATAGGAGTATATAACCTGAGATTTAGTTTCTCTTTTTGCTTCACACCAAGTGTGTATTCCTTCTGTGAAATATTAAACATATTACATATGAAAATATTATGTGAGTTAATGGACATAGAGTTGTGTGAGCAAAGAAATAATTGGAAACCTAATTGCTAACCGATTGTGTCTTACTCTTTGCTGTATTTAAAGAATTCTGTTTGGACAAAGGGGAGGAAAAGTTGGGGAGGGGGAATGGAAGCAGGAAAGATGGTGGAATTAGATGGACATCATTACCCTAGGTGCATGTATGACTGCATATATGGTGCAATGCTACATTGTGTACAACCATAGAAATGAAAAACTGTGCTAAAATTGTGTTCAATAAATCAAAATATATTCTGCTGTCATATATACCTAATTAAAATGAATAAATAAATTTAAAAAAAAGAATTCAGCTTGGAATGTTTTAAGAGTAGTGTGTTTGTGGATATTTGTAATTTATCTTATACAAAGAGAAATCTATTAGGTTTATAAAATATTAAAATTTACATTTACACACTAATGGAGATATTAGATATGGAAAAAATCACTCAATTTATGGAATTTTGAGATATTTTATGTCTTTTAATATATCTTTGACATATTATGGCTATGAGTTTTGAAGGATTTGGAAGTCTATAATTTAATTGCAATAAATCAATTCAGTGGCTCATTTAATATAATTAACAAAAAAAGTAATTATTAAAATTAAATAATAAAAATTTGACTATTGTGATAAAAGCATTCTTTTGAAGGAACCAGTATAAGTAGCATTGTGGGTTGAAAATGCTCAGGTTAACAGGGGTTATTTTAGTTTGAACATAGTGCTTTGGATATGATGAGCATTAGGACCAAAGGAAATGAAGATAGGAGAACAATTATGAAAGACCTTGAATGCTAGACAAAGGGCTTTATCCCTCTGGCCCAAGAGGAGAAAGACAAGAATTTTCTTTAAGAAAATATTATAATCAGATGTGAGCTTCCATGAAATAAATATGCTGGAAACACAATTTGAGAGACTATTTTAAAAACTGGTATTCTAAGAGAGGTAAGTCATGTCTTTGGAAATAAGTAATGGGGAATAGATAGTAAAACACTGTGTAGTTAAAATTGTAGAGTGAATGAGAAAACTTATAAAGATGATGTTATAAAAAGAAGAAAAGATTGATTTTGAGCCTGAATAATGAAGAAGTTATTGTATCAACAAGACAAATCAGTAGCATAAAAATAAGTATAGTTAGAGAAAGAAAATAATGGGTTTAGCATTGAATAATTTTAATTTGAGGTACTGGCAAGATGTAAAAGTGATTGTTAAAAGACTACTGAAAATGTGACGGTGTTTTTATTTTCATATATATATATATATATATATATATATATATATATATATATATATATATATATATATATATTAGAGCTTAGGGGCTCTCTACTACTGAACTTCATCTCCAGCCCTTTTCATCTTTTTTTTTTTGTGGCAGGGTCTCATCAAGTTACCCAGGCTGGCCTCACACTTGTGATACTCGTGCCTCAGCTTCCTGAGTTGCTGAGATTACAGGAATTAGCCACCATGCTCTCATCTCTTCATATGAGCACTTACAGTAGCAATCAAAGTTTCCCTTGAAAATCAAATGGAAATTATATTAGTATCAATGTTGGGAAAAACTAATAAAAATAACTTACGAAATATGTATTTTTGCAAGGCCCTTTATGTTCTTCCTTAAATTCTAATACAAAGGACTCTGCATATTCCAGTACCTGGGTAATCTTGATGATCCAGTTAGGATTCAGTACACATACACTGTAACCCAGTTTCACTGCCAAGCTTAGAACTGTGTAAATCCAGCCTCTATCACAATGTCTGGAATCTAGTCATTAGATTTTTCCTTGCTTAAATTTTCTCTTTCTTTAATTTTTATTTCTTTGGTCTATGAAAGGTCAAGCAATTATTTGGTGGGAATATCTTTTTTTCTGTGATAATATGGAATTTGGTTTGTTTTAAAGGATAAAAATGGAAGGATGAATAGATGAATGAATGAGTGAACCCATTTTTATCTTTTGAGACTTTGGAAGTCATCAGTATTCCCTCTTTAGTACAGTGTTGGAAGAGAATTTAAAGGGAATATATATTGAAAGCTTGAAAATGTTACATTGCTTAAATAGACCTAGAACACCCTTGGTTGAAGAATGTAAAGGACAAGAGGTTTTTGTGGTTAATCTGAAGATTTATAAATTTGTTTTTGTTTCTTCATTTTTTTGGCTGTATGTAGCATAGGTAAGAGGTATATATTTGTTCTATATTGCTTAATAAATATGAAGCCAAAATTATTATTAGAGTTAAAAATTTCCTCAAAATAATTGTTTGTCATCCATTATCAATGAATACATGGTAATTGTTTAATTATCAATGACAATTGGAAAAACTGTCAGTATGCTTCTTAAAATTGTATGATCTAAGTACATTTATGTTTTATTTCAGGTAATGTTAGAAGGGACCATAGACATCCTTTTAATTCTTTGGATCACTCATCTGTCCTACTTTTACTCATTGTAGCTCATTTTTAATGCTTGCAGTACAGCATCATAAAAACTATTGACAGCTATTTTAAATTTTATGAATTCCTACAAAACCTTGCAAGCAAAGAGAAAGAAAGAAGAGAAATGTGTAAGATCTGATGCTCTACCATGTACTTTCTAGTATTATTGAGAGAGTTTTGGGTTGAATTTCTCACCCCAATCCCAAAGGATATGTTGAAGTTCTAACTCCTAAGGCTTCAGAATGTGATTTTCTTTCTTTTTTGGGGGTCGTGGTGGGTACTGGGGATCGAACTCAGAGGCACTCATTCAAACTCAATGAATTGCTTAGCACCTCACTTTTGCTGAGGTTGGCTTTGAATTTGTGATCCTCCTAGCTCAAGAATGTGATTTTATTTGGAAAAACGTGTCTTTGCAGATGTGATTAGAGATTAGATCATACTGTAACATACTATGACTTCATATTAAAGTGGAGACATTCAAAGAGAAGAGCATGTGACAATGAAGTTAGATATTGAATTTATGTCACCGCAGAGTAAGGACTGCCAGTGATTACCAGCAAAGAACAAGAAGCCAGTAGGAGGCAAGAAAAGAGTACAGGTTTTAGAGAAAGCATGACAATCTCAGACATCTAGACTCCAGAACTAGGAAACAACAAATTTCTGTTGCTTTAAGCAACTAGCTTTGTGGTACTTTTTTACTGTAATTGTAGCAAGTTAGAGAGCAAAACATATTGTGGGATATTGTAACATTCTCATTTTAGTCCCTTAATACGTCCTTTACATTTTCATGGAAGTGACAGCTGGATGGAGGTGGCCCTATTTGCACTTTCAGAATTTCCTGTATTTTGGAAAACTATGACTCAAATAACAGGTTAATATTCTAACAATGTCCCTTGACATTTATTTCCAGATATTCTTGTCAGCTTCATCTACTACTTGTTTTTAAAAATGTAACTACTGTTAAGAAACTATATACCACTTTATGATTTCTAGGAAGCATGTAATGCCATTGAGACTATACCCAAGGAAATGGTGTATCAAATTCACTTCAGGTTTAAGAATCTCAGTGATAGGTTGTGAAAGGAATAACTGGGTATAGTTTTCTGGGATAATGAGAACCCATCATATATTATCAAAACTGACATATTTATTACTTTTCCAACTCATTAGTTATTATATGAAACCTTTTAATATGAAAAATCTGGTCATTAATGCATTTATTGCTTGAATTTTGAAGATGTATTAATTAATTTTCATTTCTTTGGGCTATGCAAGTTCAAGCTATTATTTTGGGAGAAATTTTTGTGAGATAATTTTAAGACATCACAATATCCATTCAAAATTTCTTTTGTATATGATTTTCTAAAAATTTCTAAATAGAAACGTTAATTTCATGTTAATTTTCAGTGGGAGAGATGGTAAATTAAAAACTTATTGAAAATCAAGTCATTAATAAATAATGAATCTATTGTAATTTGTCCTCTTAATATCTTTCAACATCTATTCCAAATTGTTTTATGTAAATGATTTTTATTTCCTTGTGATTTTTTTCTTATCCACCATTAGTTTTAGAAGAAAAGTACTTGTGTCTATTCCATGATTCTCTCTAATCTGAAAATCTTTTGTACCTCAGTACCAATGAAAACATGCTTTAGCTTACAATTATTACTAACTAGATATTTATGCTATTACAAAGATGAAATGTACTGAGTTGGTTCCCTCAATTCCACTGTCTTGGTAGATGAAGAACTTTAAAGAATGTCACATAAAGTTGTAGAAACTATGACTTCATGTACTGTTAAGATCATCAATCATTCCTCTGTACCTAAATAAAAAAAATGCATCAAATAATTGTTCTTTTCCATATTCTGTGCGTGTTTGCATGTGCGAATAACTGATATGTGCAGCTGACTCACACAAAAGTACTGAATGAGATATCCTTTTTTTAGAAAGGAAAGTAACAATGATTTTGATACATTTTGAAGGTCAGTAATGTTCAGCATAGAGCAATATGAGGAGAACAAAAGCTCCTCAGAGAGTGGAAAACATGGTACTCTCATTATCCATAATCTCAGCTGGTCACCATAGTAACAGCATTTTATTTTCCAAGATGTAAGCCTTTATAGTTCTGTAGAATTCACTTCCTAGGCCTCCAGACACGTCAGCGGCATCTAGTGGCTTGAGACCTCAGCTAAAATTTTTGTGCTTTACCGCTGTCTGCATGATACTGAAAAACTGATGTCATGCCATGTAGCTAACTATGCCTATATTTCTCGCTCATCATGAAGGTGATTACAATTTGTAGAGAATATTAGTGTATTGCAGCCCCCCAAAAGTATAAGAATATAAGTAGAGAAAAGTTATTTTACTAGGACTACTTTGGAAAGAATTTTTCAGGGGAGTTGAGGAATTTTAGGGGCATCACATATTCTTTAGATTTAGAAGGAAATTGGAAGGGTGTTTTTCAGACATGATGAAATGGCACTCAAAAAATATACAGAAGACTTCTCTGGACTCCTTAAGGAGACCAGAAAAGATTCAAAGACATTACCAGTGAATCCTAAGAGTAACTGAGTCATGTTAACTTCCTTTCAGTTTTGAATTCAAACATCTCCTTGAGTATGTAGCTTTTGAGAAACTTATATAGACATGCTTGGTATATATTTCAGATAATTACCAGGGATTACCCTAATCTTGATTGTGATTGGAGGAATTCAGAAATTCTATTTTGTCCTTAGGGTGACAGTGTGTGGTTTTGAAAAATACATGACAATAAACAGAGACCCAGGTGTAACCCTGTTTGTGCCATCTTGTGGGGGTGTATTCTTAAATGTAACCTTATAGCAGTGGCTCTCAACTCCAGGTACATCAGTAAGAAACAAGTCAGTACACAAAACCTTGCCCTGGACTAATTGAATCAGAATCCTTGGGGGGGAGATCTGAGTAAACTGAAAAAAGAATCTGAATAACCACATCGGACTCTCCCGAGGAGCTTCATAAATATACAGAGTCACAGTTCTAATTCTAAACCTTATTCTTTCTAGTGTGAACACCTATTCATTGGCATCCTTGGGAGCTTCTTAGAAATTAATTCATATTTAGATTTGAGAAGCAATAATTTCTCACGATTGCTAGTTCAGAAAGTCTGGAGCAATCCTGAGAATCTATGATTTTGAAAACTTAGGTCTTTCTGTGTATATTTATCTTCCTGTTGTAATGGACACTATACTGGAAGTTATGGGAGGATTAAATAAATATACCAACATAAATGTTGTGATTCATTCATTCATCAACTCAACCAACATTCACTATATTCCTGCTATGTAACAAGGGCTGTGACAGAGATTGGCAAAAGAGCTGTGATGGATGATGGCCAGGACTAAAACTTGGAAATAATACTTCATAGTGTATAAATGCTTTTCTAAATTTTTTGATTTACTTCTCTTATACATCAGATAAATTTTAATATAAATGAATTTCCAATAAATGGTACTGTTAATACATGAAGTGAAGGTTAAATGCTTATCATGTACTTAATCTGTGTATACTTATGTTTGTGTATATATATATTTTTATTATATTTACTTATTTATTTATTTTTTCAAGGATTGAATCCAGGGCACTTTACCATTGAGCTACATCCCCAGCTCTTTTCATATTTTTCTTTTTTTGTTTAAATTTTGAGACAAAGTCTCACTCAATGCCCAAGCTAACTTTGAATTTATGATCTTCTTGCCTCAGCCTTTCAGGTACCTAGGATTACATAATGCACCACCATTTAAATGCCTGGCTTCAAATCTGTGCTTTTCTTAGTGGATTAAAAAAAGTGCAATATATTATCCACATTTAAGAAACATACGTATTAGTTGAGTTTTTAAAGAATATTAATGTAGTGATCCAAGTATTTATAATTCTAGAACAAAATTATATATTGAAATAATAGTACTGTTTTTTTTAGTAATGATGTAAATTTTTGAGGGAGGTGGTATAGGCGCTGATTTTTTGAAAACAGAATTTGATATGAAGAATTTTGTGCAGGAAATTTACTTGGGACAGCACCTGTGAGAATGTGAAGAATAGGATTGAAAAGAGAGAGAGAGAAAGGAGATGTATCTGTTCCAGATAACCCATCTAATTACTCATCTAGGATGCTATAGCAAACTCTGAAACTGAAATGGTTGGTTTTTCAGAGAGGTCTCCAACTGAGGCCAGGATGTCAATCCTTTGTACCCTGCCATCAATCACCCAGTGAATGTGGGCTACCTCTGGGAAGAGGGTGTCAAGTTGACTGAAGCAGATCCCTTTGGCTGAGGGCTATTCTCAGGGACTTAATCAATGCACCAGCAAACATGCTTATGGCAGCTAAGGGTGAGTCCTTCAGATCTGAAGGCAGAGATTCTGAACTGGAATCATGAATAGTATACACACACTCTTCTGGTTCTATTTCCCCAGTGGCTTCTTCTCACCTACTTTTCAGGCCCTCCTACCTGGACCCTATCTATATGTAAAGATTTAATTTTTGCCACTCTGAATAAAGTGCTTGTTCTAGCTGAGCTGGCAAGCTAAACTCCCCATGAAACATGTCATACCCTCTTCTGCTATGCTTTTGTTCTCTCCTGACTACTTGTCTGAAGTTTCCTGGACTATTTTCTCCCTTTCTTGATCTGCTCATTAATTTAGTAACCGATTTTAAAACCATCTTTCCTATTCAAATGCCTAAGACAGGACCTCTGAAACTTGAACGTGCATATAAATCGCAAGATCTGGGTATCTGCTAGAATGCAGATTCTGATTCACTGGGTCTTGGGTGGGCCCTGAGATTCTGCATTTCTAACAAGTCGTGACTATTCTGGTGGTCATTTATGAAAGCTACCCTGTCTGTATTTTCATAGTAGCATTTTTATCTCTAGCACCCTTTATTACATGTAACATCCTTTTGTAGAGGATAATAATTATTTTGAAGTAATACAAATTTACCATCTAAGTAACTTGCAGGATACTTTATGGTTATTGCATTTGATAGTTTTCTGTATTTTTTACAGCATTTAGCATGGTGCTAGTGTGATTAAGGAACTCTAAAGATTATTGCTGACTGATTTTATAAGAAAGACAATTGCAGTTTGTGATTTTTCAAATTGAATGTGTGAATTTTTCAGGTTTTGCAATCTTCTGACTGCTTAATGAGAAAGATTAGTGATGAACTTTTCGAATGCCATAGTGTTCCCCACCTGCCCCAAACAGCAAAAGATTCTACATCCCCTTTGCAGCATTTTCAAATACCTTTTTTGCTATCTTGGTGAGCTAACCACACAACACATTAGTTCAAAGAATAGGTGCATATCTCTACTAATGCTCAAGGGCATAGGAAATAAAAATAATTATAACTGAAGACCCAGAAAAAGTAGAATATGTGTTATTAATTTCTCACATTATGAACCTACATTCCACATTTCCTCTAGCCTCGAAGGAACACTGAAATGGGACATTCAATGATACTTGTCAATGCCCTTTCCTGCTCTTGGGGGGTTGAGAAAGAATCTTGTTATTTCTGAAGAGCATCAATTGAAGAACAGTTTCAAGCCTATTTCCAGGTAATATTTGAAACTAACATTTGATTGATAGCTATAACCAATTGACTCTTCCAATTTTCATATTCTGATTAATCCCATTCTCCCATTTAAGTCTCTATTTCCCATCAATATATTCTTAATATTCTGTTGCTTTACTTTGGGTAAAAATGCAAACCAGGAAATATAGCTTTTTCCCTGAATTATTTTAAATAAATTAATCAAAATGGGTCCTTGCATAATCTAGAAGCCTTATGTGTTGGGGATCATATTCTCCTTAGATGACTGCAGTCAGGAGTTTGTTGAGAACTTGAGGTCTGTTAGTGAGGCAGTGTGTCACAACTTACTGACTCGGGCTACTGTCCAGGTGGATGTTTTTGCTTTTGTGATCATTGTAACTTTATAAGTATTGGTATAAAGTTATTGGTATTCAGACTATGAAAGGATTCTAAAGATGCTTTTCTCTTTGCTTCAAATTCTTTGGGAAGCCAGGAGAGTTAATACTAAATATTTGATAAGGTACAATAATTTGAAAGAACTCTAATAAGCTCTTTTAGTCAAAGACTACAGAATCGTGATGAGTATTTCTTGTTACTGGTCGACAGCATATGTATACTCATAAATTGGTTATTTTGTTGGAAACTTGAGCAGCAAGCATAGCTTTGCATATTGATGCTATTATACAAATCAAATATGTTTAAAGATATTGGGTTAGCAGAGTCTTAATATTAAAAAGCTATGTTTGACTCTTTTTCTTGGTCTTAATTTCTGTATCTCTTTATAATTGATTAATGTTCATTGGTATAGTAAGTATGAATAATTTATGATTGAAATAGCTGTGGCTTATTAATTGTTTAATTTCAGAGAAAGTAACCATATATTAAGGAAATTCAAGTTGTCACTCTGAGCAGCCAAGTGAATTTAAACATTTTATTACTTCTGAGTCCAGAAGCGAGTGTATCCTATGCCTTGTGTTTCCTTAAAGACAGAAATATTAATGACATGTTGAAGCCATTTCTGTAAAGATAAAGGAGCAACTGAGTGGTCTCAGCTGAGGACTGTGTGCTCTGCGTTTCCTGTCCACCTCTACCCATCTTTAGACATTTACTTCTGCCTCAGTGATTCCATGTAATGTGCTTACCATGAAATGAAGTTAATCGAATGAACAATGTTTATTCTTTAGAAGAAAACATAATTAAATACAGAAAAGAAAATTGTAATTACCATTAGCTATATTATAATCTCTTTAGAATTTGGGCAAATGATTTTAGTTCTGGGAAATTTAAATTGAAAAACCGCAGATTATGTGATAAATTTGCTTCCTTTAATCAATAAATGGGATGGATTAAAACTAAAAAAGCTTCTTCTTAACAAGAGAAACAACCAGTGAGGTGAATAGAGAGCCTACTAACTGGGAACAATTTTTTACCACACACATGTCAGAGCACCAATCTCTAGAACAACTAAATAACTCAAAAATATTAACACCAAGAACAAACAAACAGATAACCCAATCAATAAATGGGCCAAGGATCTGAGCAGGCACTTCTCAGAAGAAGATATACAATGAATCAACAAATATATTGAGAAATGTTCAACATCTCTAGAAATTAGAGAAATGCAAATAAATACTATTCTAAGATTGCATCTCATTGTAGTCAGAATGGTAGCTATTAACAATACAAACAACATTAACTGTTGGCAAGGATGTGGGGAAAAAGACACACTCATGTAGTGCTGGTGGGACTGCAAATTGCTGCAGCCAATATGGAAAGCAGTACGGAGAATGCTGGAAAACTGGGAATGGAACCACCATTTGACCCAGCTATCTCACTCCTTGGTCTATACCCAAAGGACTTAAAAACAGCATACTACAAGGACATAGCCACATCAATGTATATAACCGCACAATTCACAATAGATGAACTGTGGAACCAACCTAGATGCTCCTCAGTAGATGAATGGAATATTATTCAGCATTAAAAGAGAATAAAATAATGGAATTTGCTGCTAAATGGATGGAGCTTGAGAATATAATGCTAAGTGAAATTAGCCATTTCCAAAAAACCAAATGCTGAATTATTTCTCTGATTTAAGGCTGCTGATTCATATTATGCTGTGGGGGTGGGATGAGAGGATTAAATGAACTCTAGATAGGGCAAAGGGGAAAAGGGGAGGGAGGAAAAGGGAGGGGTCACAGGGGTAGGAAAGATGGTGGAATGTGATGGTCATCATTACCCTAAGTACATGTACGAAGACATGAAGGATGAAGGATGTGACTCAACTTTGTGTACAACCATAGATATGAAAAATTGTGCTCTATATGTGTAATATGAAATATAATGCATTCTGTTGTTATATATAACAAATTAAAATAAAAAAGTAAAATTAAAATAAAAATAATATCTGATTAAAAAATCTGTTTTTAGAATCATATATGGAAAATATACTGTCTTAGAAAAATAAATATTGTTTTAATTGAATTTAATAATTTCATTGTTCTCTATATTTATTGCTGAAAATCAAAAGCTGTTATAAACTCTATTCAAAGTAAATGTTGACTATCCACCATTGTTTGTAATGATATTTTCAAATACATTTAAAAAATGAAACTTTTAATCAGATTTGCATTAAGGTAATCAGCAACGTAGTTGAAGAATATAAAATGCAAAATTTTACCTTCTTGAATTGTAACTTTTTTTTATTTTTTAATATTTGGTACTTGGGATTGACTCAGAGGCACTCAACCACTGAGCCACATACCCAGCCCAATTTTGTATTTTATTTAGAGACAGGGTCTCACTGAGTTGTTTATTCTCACTTTTGGTGAGGCTGGCTTTGAACTCTTGACCCTTCTGACACAGCCTGGTCAGCCACTGGGATCACAGGCATGCACCACAGTGCCCCACTTAAATTCTAAATTAATATTACATATTAAAAGGAACATATTTTAAGAGAGATTGCTAAGATGGTATTTGTGACTATCTTTGAAGTATTTTGGCCATGTGACAGAAGTCAGTTTCACATTACTTACTGGAGTAATGCTAAAGATGGAGTGTATTTGAATATGGAAGAAGTAGAATGACTTTAATGGGTTTCTCTCCTCCTCACCTTGTTCAAGCATTTGGTCCAACTACAGACCTAAATGGACTGGTAGAGAACCAACAGTACTAAGCTGTAGAAGGAAGCCTGAGCTTAATGTATGCACTTTGGCAAATGTTGCTGCTTTCTTATGTCCTTTCTTCAAAGAATTGGGGAAGTAGTCAGATTTTCATTGTTGTAGTCAAAATATTTGACATTAACAACTTAAAGGAAAAGTTTAATTTGGCTCAAAGTTTCTGAGGTCTCTGTCCATGGTTGGCTGTCTCCCTTGATTTGGGTCTGAGGTGAGTTGAGGCAGACCATCATGACTGAAAAGTATGGTGGAGGAAAATTGTTCGGCTTATGAGAGAGAGAGAGAGAGAGAGAGAGAGAGAGAGAGAGAGAGAGAGAGAGATAAAGGAGCTTGGGATAATATATAGTTGCCTAAGGCACAAGCTTTAGGAGACACTCCATTCTAGTAGGTTCACCTCCTATACTTTTCCACCATCTCCTAATAGTCCATTCACAAATTGCTCAATAGATTAACCCACTGATGAGGTCAGCATCCTTATGAACCAATCACTTCCCAAGAGCCCCACCTCTGAGCACTGCTGCATTTGGAGATGTACCCTTTAGCACTTGAAATTTTTTTAGATTTTAATATTACAGATTTAAATCATAACACATAGAAAAAAAAGAGATCATAAAACATGTAGTTAAAAAAAAGGAGAAAAGAACAAAGTAATATGCATATGCTGAGAAAAATGGATAAAAGTCATTAATTATCTTGAATATTTCTCAGTATTCCTGATAGACTGTGAGCTCCTTAAAGACATGCTGGCTCACATTTAATTTAGTTTTATATAATCTATGTTTTTACATGAATAAAATAGGTGGTGGATGACATTTGCTTCCATCTTCACAATACCCTATCAAATAATTTCTCCTTCATCTTCTGCTGGACTGACTCCCTGCCTCTTACTGTGCTCTTTAATATTACTGAATATTCTTACACTTATGCATGCCCAGTTTCCTTTTATACATATTAATTTAAAAATTAAGTCATTCTTGTTACTTATTTGCTCAAGGCCAAATTTCATATTGGTTCAATTGAAAGCTTTCTCTACAGCACCACTCTGTCATTTCTCTTATTTTAGAGTCATTTCCCTCTCTTGTGGTTATTTCTCAGCTTAATAGAGAGTTCAGGATTCAGTCACAATAAGAAAATCAACTAAAAAATAAATAAGTTATGTTTACTTTGAGTATGCCTCTGGTTTCAGCTATTACTATCTTCTCTTCGTCCAGGATCACCTAAGCTTTTTAAGAAATTCATTACTCTGTCTCCATTTTCTTTCTCATTCTTTTCTTAATGTACTGAAATCTGATTTGACCTTCACCGATGCTTTGGAAAAGATCACAATTGGCCTCATGTCCCTTAATCCATTAAATACTTTTTCAAATGTATCTTTCTGGATCTGTCTACAGATCTTGGTATTTTTATTTTCTTTTTTATTGAACTTTTACAGTCAAGGCTAAAGTTAATGCTATTAGCTTTCTCTTCTTCCTCTTTTTGAGCCTGGTATATATTTGTTTGATTGTTTTGTCTTAATCTTTTGTGAATTATCTGTACATATGTTTTACTAACTTTCTTATTGATTTGCAGTGTATTTCTTACTTCAGATTCTAATGGTGTCTGAATTGCAAATACCTTCTTTCGGGTAGTATGAAAATATGGGGTTTTACCTAAAAAATTGGCCATAGATTTTGTTGAACTTTGCTATTTATTTTCCTCCTCATATTATTAATGTCTATTTCAGTCTTTATGATTTCATTTCTTTGAAATTCCTTTCTTGTGATGCAAGGGTAGTTGCAATGATACTGTTGTAGAAGCTGCTATGAGAATTAAATTTGATATAATCTATATATGAAGACATAGAAAATATTAGTATCATTATCTTAGTCTCAACATATGGAGTATAAATGTTGTTTTCTCATTCACTCAACCATGTTTTTAAATTTGCATTTACTTCCTTGATAAACTCTAAAGGCACATACACATATTCATATATGTATATGTATATGTAAATAAATATTTATTTATATTTGTAGTTCTGGTCATCAAACCCAAGGCCACACACATTCTAGGCAAGTGCTCTACCACTAAGCTCTAACCCCAGCCCCATTATTTGTACTATCATAGTTGGTTGTTGGAGTCACTTTTTCCTAAACTTCGGAATGAGTTAATACATTATTCTGGTAATGCTGAAGTATGACATCAGATCACAATTTGCCTAAATGTATAATGTATAATTTGAGTCTTTTTTTTTTGTACAAACAATAGTAAATTTCTATATAAATAGGTAAATTTAGATTAACTTATTCTGGACTAACTTTTAAATAAATCAGTAAAATATTTAACTTTCTGATTAATGTCACATGATTATGTTAAATACATACTATAACACTGGGGAAAACAGAAAAATGTCAAATAAATATTCTCAGAAAATAAACTTTTCTTGGAGGAGCTTTAAAATATTGAGCAAAAAGAATTGCTTTTCCATTCTTGGAAGTTTGATGGTTTTAAATTAATCTTTCAGGAATGTTACAAAAAAATGAAAATATTAGACAGGAAGAAAATTTTCTCTTCTCATTTTACAATTACAATGGTTGGCAAGTTTTAATCAATAAGAAAATTGGAAGTTTTTAAGACTTTAGTGTGGTGACCTTTTTCTACTCATAAAAGTACTGTGTGGAAACTAATAGCATTAACTGAGATGCACTCTGGGTTATGAGTTACACAGCAGACAAACCAATCTTGCGCGAGTATAGGGCTTATGTGAAGGCATCTTGGGAAATGCGCTTAAGAAGTGGGTTCTGGCATGGTGACAAAACTTTGAGTGATGGTTAAAAAACATGGATTTGGAGTCTGTTAGTCTGGGATGAGAATCCTTCTCTGTTATTTATTGGTTATATGACCTTGAGGAAACTATATTCTTCAATAAAATCAGGATCACCCAGTATCCTTTAGTATCCACCAGGGATTGATTCCAGTATCCACTGTGGATGCCATAGTCTTGGGAATGCTCAAGTCTCTTATCTAACAAGGCATATAATTTGCATGTAATTTACATACATCCCACAGATATGCAGGACCGAATGTCTTATATAACCTAGTAGAGTTATTACAAAAATTAAGAAAACAAATGCATTGAGTAATAAGCACTGTGCCCAGCATTTGGTTCACATGCAACAAGAAACTCATAAATGACTTTAAGAAAGGGAGGAACAGAACCAGAAGTGCATCTTAGAATAATACTTTTGGCAGCTCTGTTTTAATTGGCAGAAGATGGTGAAAGATTGGAGGAAGAATATATGACCTGACAGTCTTTCTCAAGAAGTCCTCCTTAAAAAAAAAAAAAAGTAGCAAGGGCATACTGTTATGGACAAGATTGAGAGTGTTCTTTTTCCTTCTCATATACAAGGTTGATTAACATATGAGAACAGTGAAACCTGTTTAAATATACACAGGGAAACAGAAAAAACAAATCTGAGTATGACATTAATGATCTTGTTCAATGTAAGGCAAGGGTATCTTTATTTTTTCTACATATAAGCAAATAGCTAGACATTTTGCAAATTTTTTTCCCTTTTGGTTATTTGGTTCTGACTTCTCAATTTACTTTAACTTCCCATTCTACATTTATGTCTGAGTTTTATAGTCAAGTTGAATGAATACCATTTTCAATGTATATTCCAAGCAAATTATATAAATCAGTTTGATGAACAGTTTTGACAAACAAGTTTTCATAATTATATATTAATTGATTAAAGCACCTGAAGTGTTTTCAAATATTCATTTGATACAATGGAAAACAGTTTGCTCCATAAATTCAACCTCCAACATTCTCAGTCTTTGTTAATGCAAACAGGAATGTGGTGCATATGCAAAATGAAATTCAGCTTTCATCTTTCTTTTCTGTAATGTTCAAAGTGAAGAATGGCAGTGTTTGACACCCTGGAGGTTACACTAGAATCAGGAAATTATCCAGAGAGAATCAAGATCAACAATGTACAGATTTGTGCTGTGTGTACAGGTTAGTTTCCCAGGCCGTCTCCAAGATGTCAGCTCTATGATACAGCTGTATGGTATAGTTCAAAAATTGTCTATTGCACATTATATGTGTGCTTCAAGACCATGTTATATTTATATATTTTTCCTTTTAGCCAAATTTAGAGAAAAATATGTAAATTAGTTTGGCTAACATTTATAGACATTTATTCACACACAGATATTTTTCTTAGGTGAGGTCTGCTCTTATATTTTTCTTCTTACATATAATGCAAATTAATTTTATAATGAAATGGAAAGGTCATATATATATATATATATATATATATATATATATATATATATATGTTTTTTTTCTTCTTCTTTTGTAAAGGTTTGCTTTTTAACATTTTTTTTTAAATCCAACACTGTGCCAACTATTTTACAATGGTATAAATCTTTTACACTTTGTTTAAGAAAAAATAAGCTAGCAGTACAAAAACTAGTTTACTATTGCAAATTCACAACATTTTTATTTTCTCCCTCTTTCTTCTTTTGTCTATGAGAAAAAAGAATGAATACCCAATGAGACATTATTTCCCCCAAACTTAAGACAATGGAAGTAGGCCCAGCATAGCTATCATGTAATGTTGAGGTTTAGAACCAAGATTTGGAGAATCCTGACATTTCTAGACAGTCTTCTTGGAATTTTTAAAAAGAAGGAAGGAAAGAGACCTAAATTTATTTTTAATAATACCCTGAACCTACAGTACAAATCTGCACATTGTTAACCTTCATTCTCTCTGGATAGCTCTTGGATTCTTACCCAACATCCTGGATTGGCAAATACTGCCATTCTTCACTCTTAATTTTATAAAAAAGACATATGAAAGCTTTTGATTAAAAAGTAATTTAAAAATCCAGTGATTGAGAAGACTGTAAAACTAGGGAAATAAATAGATTGCAGGTCTACAATGTAATTTATAATGCAAAAGAAATGCAAATGTCTAAAATTAGTGAAGGAAATGTTTAAAGTTTCATATCTTACTATGTTGATATTTTATTTCAAGGAAATCTTTAATAATCTTAAGTTGAAATAAAAATTAAATTTAAATAGAAATTAAATTATTTCATAAGAATTTTGATGGATTTTAAAGTAACTGAATTTGTAAACCAGACCTCTGTTAGCTAAAATAGCATTTTCTAAGTTTCATATTAATTTTTTTTCTTGTTGAGATGTTAGTTTTAAATCATCTAAGTATCTAAGTCCTTATTTGGATATACTGTTATCTAATTATGTGATTTTACTTCTTCATCAAACCACTAAAAAATTTCCTAAAATTGGCAGCAAACCTGTTAACTAGGAGCAATTTTAATGTAAAAGCAAATCTGTCAAAAACAAATATAATATCTATGAATTCAAATTTTATTATTTAATGTGATTCTTCTCATGGCTATAAAAGCCAATTTTATTATTTAATGAGAATCTTCTCAGGAGTTTTAAAATTGTAAAAATAATAAGATGCATTAATATTTTTAAAGATCACTATGGAAATTTTGGCATCATAACATAATATCTATATAGGAGAAATTAATAGCTTCTCCTGCATCACTTATATTGCCATGGGCATCCTCTGTCATTCCTCTCATCAATATTCTCCTAGCATGGGGGGCAAGGAGATGTGTGACCCGGACAGAAAGAGGCGACCTGGTGAGCTCTTCAGTCCTTGGAGCACCTGTTATCCATAGATTTCAAAGCACTTAATCCTGTTTGATGGTCCTGTGAGTTAAGAAGTGCTTTACTACTTGGCTGTGAGCTTGTCATAGGTCTCCAGTACATTATTGGAAAATACAAGCCCTGGGCTATTTTCCTGACTCCTGGGTCAATGTTCAAGTCAAGAGATGACACTTAAGCCTTGGCTGACAGGGGGGTTGGGTGCTGATGGCTGCCACTGCTAGTAATCGATCTTCTTGCTTCTTGTTTATCCATATGTACAAAACCTGCAAAAGTATCATCCCACAGGGCTAGGTCTCAGTGGATGGAGAATTATAATCTTTTATGGAAATCTGAATAATTTAAGGAGCACATGATTGTGCCATGAACAATTGAAGTCAAAGAAAAGAACAGAATAACTTAAAAAAAAACTTGTGATAAAATATAATTTGGAGGAACTATGTTAAGACATAAACCACTTATGAGATATTTATAGACTTTGACTTTGTAAAGCAACTTTGAATTTGACTGTGTTTATTAGTGAATGAGAATTTATTTCCCTATATTGAATGAGCATTTCTTGGCAGGCAAACTGTGCACAGGCTACAATGAGCTTCAATGAAGTGCTTTCACATTCCCTTCCAACTGAGTTGAAAGCCTTCTTATACTCTCTCAAGTGTGCTTCTTTTCCCATGCAGGATGGCTTTGTTGAAAATTGCTTCCTCTTCTCTTGATTATTGAATCAGATATTATATTCAGTTCTTCAATACTTTATACAGTGTTTGTAAAAAATGAAATATAATGAGTGTGATTCTTCCTTATATTTTGAAAGGTATGTAGATTCTGCTTGAAAGAATTTATCAGGGCTAAGCCAGAACTGGAAAGGGACATTATTTAACTGACTTTGCACTTTCTCTATAACTGCCCCCACCACTGCTTCCACCATTATGGCATTCTTCCTTTCCAGCATTTTCTTTATGTCACAGTAGCTAGAGTCAGTCAGTCCTTATTCCTCCCTACATCTTCTTTCAGCTCATCCCAGTGGGGTCACTTAGACCAAAGGTGATTCACTGTAATTCCCAAACAGACCAATCTCCTATATTCTCATCTTTGTTTTTCCCTTTTGTATACTGGGGATTGAGCCCCATGGATGCTTTACCACTGAGCTACACTCCCAACCGTTTTTATTTATCTATTTTAGAATAGGGTCTCACTAGGTTGCCCAAGCTGGCCTTGAACTTGTAATCCTCTTGCTTCAGCCTCCTGAGTTGTTGGGACTATAGGCATGTGCCACCATGCCCAACCTAAATCCTCAATTTTTATTTTCTCTTTGTTTTTCTTTATCATTAATATTAACCTCACCTTAGGTTATTGTTCACCTACTAAGAAAAAGAAATTAAAGTATGAATGATGAGTATAAAATCATGTGTGTGTACCCTCCCACACATGAAATTAAAATTGCCAAGGAAATTAAAAGTCTTAACTTTTAGTGTACATCATCTTTTCTACACCAGAATTATACTGAACTTTATAAAAAAAATGGGCTCAATTGCATCATAGCTATTTTATAATATTTGGGGTAGTCATATTGTACTAATTTTGCTTCATCCTTTCATGAGTAACTGAGTATTGTTGTTAGATCATAAACTCTGGAGCCACTTTTCTATCAATGTGTCTGTCAATCTCTTTGTTACTGTCCCAGGCTATTCTGCTCATATATAAAATGAAGAGATGACTATGTTAAATGTGCTAAAATATGGCATATTTTACATGTCAGATAGGAGTTTGTAGTATTGTTATGTATTCATTGTCAAAAATGAATTAAGCTCCCATGTGTCATAAATGTTGGCCTTATTATTCTAGCAGTGTTGGTGGAAACAGACATTAATTATATAATCACTTAAATAAATATAATCCTATATTATAATAAAGATCAACGTGTTTATGAAAAACAGAAAAAAAAGAAATACTGTTGATAGAAAATCAGGCTAAAAAGTTGGAAATCCAATTCATTCTGGAGCAAATGGTGTCTTCAGTGAGGAAAAAACATTTGGACTGAGATCTAAAAGGTGATAAAGTTCATCAGTTGAGGAGTAGGAAGAGTGTTCTGGAAAAAGAATTGCCAAGGTTAGAGGAGGGGTCATTAATGTGGAGTAACCTGAGAAAGTGAGAAGGAAATGGATCTATACTGAGAATAGGGTTTTTCTGAGAGTTCTCCTGGTTGAGGACAATGTAAAAGGATTGAAATCATTGTGTGATGGAACAGAAAGTTGCCTGAACAATGAATAAAGTACAATTCCAAGAAGTATTAAGCATCCCATCAAAATAAGTGATTACTAATTAATATAAAGGTGCCAATTTTCCTCATTGTGTTTTTACCTCTAGCAATGCTGAAGGCATTGGGACTATAGAAAGAGGGCTATTGGGGCTGCTATTGCAGTTCTTCAAAGGCAGAGAGAAAAAGGAGGTAGGTATTATAAATATAAGGAATAGAAGATGTCCCATAAAAAGTTAGCCCACTTGGGATTTAAGCAGAGTTCTATATTGACTAACAGTAGAAGGATCAATATATTGGTATTTTCAGTAGTGACAAGTTTTAATTTCATACTTAACAATAATAAAATAATAAAAATAACAGTAGTCATCAGAAACAGCATTCTTAAAATAACAAAATAAAGATTGGAATAATTTCTGGGATGACAAGATCCAGTGTTTGGAAGAGTGAATGGCCAAAGAGTAAGTCACTGGAGATGAAAAGTTGAGAGGGATTGAAAGGCCAGGATTTAGGATGAGTTATCCATGTGGCTTTTAAAATCTCCCAGGATGATGGCAAAATTGTTATGAATAGAGAACTTGTGAGCTAAGTGCCAAGATTTTTCAACAAATGTGAGGGTTGGGGTTTGGGATCTTGACAGATGTGATTGTGAAAGTCATAATAGAATGGAATGAGGTTCAAGAAAAGCAGAGTATTAGTATAAAAGCATAAGGGAATGATTGTCTAGAGATATTGACATGAACAGTTTATAAAGTAAAAAGCAATTTTGTAATTTCTGCCTTTAAAAGAAAGTATGGTTTTCATGATTTTCTCATAATTTGTCATTAAAATACATTCTTTTGATTTTCACATAATTAAAGGTGGAATATCACTTTTGGCTTAAGGCCTAAAATGCCCTTTTAAAACTTGCCTGCCTCTGGAATTTTTAGTATTGTTTAAAGAGCTTGGTTTTGTGTATAAACGTACACACCATACACTCTCTGTAGGTAGAAGTACTGTCATATAACTCATCAAACAATATCAGATATTTCATAGTACTCTGAAAGCTGCAAATATTTAAAGATTAAACAATATTTTTAAAAACACAAAGAAAATATTATAAAGAAGTAAACATGTAATAAAACAGTTGCATAAAATTTCATCCATGTTCATACATTAGAAAGGTGGTTTAATCACCCATAAGAAATCACTAACTTCTGTTCATCAAGCCTGACATTTCAATTGCACAGACAATAAAGAAATTACACGAAGAGACTGAAATGGTTTGCTTTATGGAAAGCATGAAGACCAAGGTTTCCATGGTGAACTATCTTTCTGCACACCCAAGGTCAAGGGAAAGTGACCCATCAATGGTCAACCTTGGTTTTAATCTAGTAAAGATGGGGTTGAAGATTTTTAGTTGGTTTCCTTCTTAAATAATAAAGGCGATTGCCCTGTGCCTGTTACCATTATTTACCTTTGAAAATATCTATGTTAAATTTAAATTTATAATTTTAAAACTGACATCATTGTTAAGAACTTATTAGGAGAGCATTGATGTTTCTCAGAACCTCATAAATTGCAGCTGTGTACTATAATCATTTCCTGAAAATGTGGGTAGGCTAGGAAATGTCTACACATTTTTAATGTAACTTAAAAGAGATTCCAGTTATATTGTAGTTTTTAATGTTTAACCAGAATCATCTTTATTGTAAATCCTATCTTTATTCCATTGGGAGGGAGAGGGAAAAAAACAGTATAATATATACATATTATAAATTATTGCTATATATAATTAATACCTTAAAATATGACCAAAATTCTGGGAAATTCATATATTGCTTTCTTCAGATATGTTTTGTTGATGCATAAAAACAGGACTGTACTAATAAATGTCTCTCGAATTACACATGGTGTAAGAAAATGAAAGCCTTTGGGTTTTAAATCTTGGATTTAAAGAGGCAATCATCAAATATTTAAGATGAAAACGCAGTAACACATGCTGACTGTCATGTGTAAGTTTGGTGAATGTTATGACAAGGTTTTTAAAACATTCATAGTTGGAGTATTTTTATGAAAATATTCATTAATTCAAACAGACATTCATATCTGGCAAACTGCATTTTAATTGTGATATCTGGCTGCATGAGAAAATCGGTAAAGCCATGAAAGAATGGGTGAAATATATAGCAATTATGTTTAAATTATACATTATAAGGCATACATATCTGTATGTTGTCATCTTATGCATTAAATTTAATGCATAAATCAGATTGTTATAATTCTGATGTCGCCGAAAGGCACAAAATATGACAAACAGGAATAGGCATGTGGATATTATCATATTCAATAATTCAATGAACATTTGTTTTATGTAAATTAACTTTCTGTTAATAAAAATTATACTCATTTATTATACTACTTCCATATGATAATTAAAAATGTCTTTTTTCCTAAAAATCATTACAAAATGTGAATAATGCATTTGTTTAATATCTATATAAACAAGATCTTACCATCAGATTAGTTCTGCAAATGAAAGCATTATTGATTTCTGTAATAATTTTTATAATATCGCTATTCTGCAGTACTAAATTCGCTAATCTCATTTTGTAGAAAACTATGCATTTAAAGCAGTGTTTAAACTTTTTGAAAGTAAACAATTTTAGTTTTTGTAGAACCTAGTAATGTACAATTTATAGAAAATATGTAAACAAAATATTGTGAAGAATTTAGCAAAAATATTGAATGCCTCCTCCCAGTCCTGTATCTTATTATCAATTAAAATAGTATTGAAAGTTAATCCAGTGAAATCGTCTGATTGTTATTAAACATGGAAAGTGTAGAAGTGTGAAAGCAATCTCATTTCAATTATGCTATTTTGAGTCATTCTCTTTAACAGCATGAATGCAGGAGGATATTATAAACTAAATGCCACAGGAAATATGCCATGAAATTTAAAGTTCATGCTTCTGCCATTTATACTTCAGACAGACATAGTTAATTGATAAATAATTCATTCAGTATTACATCAGTATGCACACATACCAAAAAACATAATCTAAAAGTCTTTTATGTATTCAAAATGAGTTAAACATCATACACATAGTAACCATTCACTAGGCAGAAAAAAATGATACTAACATATATATGGAGCACATAACAGTGATTTTCTGTCATGCATAACCAAAATCAACTCATACTAAGAGAAGATTTGGAGGGAAGGTATGGAGTGATTTACAGTAAAAGAAAAATTTTAGACTGACTTGGAAAGGACAGGGAAGTCTGGGAAATTAGGAGATAGGAACAATGGGCAAAATAGGATACCAAGATGAATATACTAAAATAATTTATTCTAAAAACTCAAAAATTGTCTTGTACTACTTCATCCACTGTGCCAAAATTTGGTATGTACAGTGTAACTTAATATATCCAAAAAGACTAGAAAACTGTTTCAGTTATTATTATCAGAAGGAAAGCAAGTGAATTCTAAGTGTCAAAACCAAAAATGACAGACGATTAATACCCTGTGAAGTCAGAGTCAAAGCATTCCAAGGTTGAAACCACATACATGAGTACTATTTAGGGGATGAGTAGATATCACTAATATGATAATGAGTATAACTAAGATATTGCTTGAGATGATAATTGGCATGTTGAACATTGAACATCTCACTAGAACACACCAATATCATCAATAAAGTCTACTACTAATAATAATTTTTTTTCTATTTGTTGCTACATTTCTATATGACTTTATAAAGTATTCAAAAGAGTCTTCTTTCTTACTATAGTCCTGAAATAGATGTATGTACACTGACATTTCACAAATGAAGAAACAAGTGGTGTGTCAAAAATATAATAGAATAGATATATGAAAATGTTTTGTGCTAACAAAGGAAGAATTTGACACTTGTTAGAAACAAATTTAAGCTAGGAAAGCTAAATTTTTTTCTTCAGTTGGTAATGTTTTTGTACAAGCAATGTAAATGGAATCTGTGAAACATTATCTTATATTTTACTATTTTACTCCAAAAATATTATTTGAGCAACCAACTATGAAATGTCAGACCCAAATCAAGAGAACAAGGGTGGTGAAGGAAGTGAGATAAACCTCGCCCTAAAGAAAATTGGATCTAATGTGAAAAGACAAACAAGTAAGCAAATATAAAAGTAGTTTATGCTTTTCAGGAAAATGATAGTCTGAAGAATCATGAGGACATATGAGGGGAAGGATCAAGTCCTCCTCTGTGGGAGAAATCAAGAAATGTTTTTTAGAAATATGATTATTAATATACCTGAAAATTAATAAGCTTTAAAATATTCAAAAATATCACATAACATGCAAAAAATACAAAAAAAATTAATTAAAATAAATAAAAATAATTGAAGATAAATCCACTCATCAGATGAACAAATAATACATTAAACAAAACAAAATGCTTGGGATTTTAGCACTTCTTTCTATAAAATATCTCTTTGCAGGTAATATATTAAAATCAAGATACTGCTTAAGTTCAAAATATGTGCTTAACTGGAAAATGTGTTACTTGCAACTAAATTTTAAGTTTAGAATGACATATTAAAAATGCCCAGGATATAATATCAAAGTGTCCCCTGACTGCCACAGTAATTTGTTATACTGAAAAATAAGATGATATTAAATTGAAAATATGAGCATGGTCAAAATCTATTTGAGTGTGTTTTTTCTTTGGACAAAAAGGAAAATAATACTTGCTAAAAAATTAGAGTATACGTATAATTTATGCATAGCATTGTATGATTTTGCCATTTCTGTTAGAATCCTGAATAACATTAATCATATTCTACCCATGTACATAAAATTAATTTTCTAGAAAAGTGTATAATTGCAATCTGGTAATTCTCTGTCTTATTCTCTTAACTTATACTTTTTTAGGCATTAATGCCATTAGATATTAGAATGTTGAACATTGGCTAACTCGCAAATGTAACAACTCAAGTCATATCATTCAGTCTCACCAGAAATTAGATAAAATATATATTTTTTTCCAAATCTCCTATTTTGGTGGCTTTTCTGTCATTCACAACTCTTTTACAAACAAGGGCTGATTCTTATTCTCTACAATTATTAGTACACAGATTTTGATTTTTAGTTTTTGTTTTCCATGCTGTACATAGATGAAAGTTATATGTTTATATATTTTAATATGAAAGTGAAATTTATCTGTTGTATTAGTTGCAACAATTGATAGTAAAGGTTTTATGAATTTAGGAATCTTTATGAATTTATGAATTTTATGCACACATTGAACTTCACACAGTCTATACAACATGGAAGATGTCATCCTCACTATTGTGTGAATTTCTCTGGATCACAAATAAATATCTGAACTAAAGTCCATTCCCAGAACCCAAAGCATGTCCATGTTCCTTCTAAATTAACACCATCTGTGAAATCAATTTCAAAGTCCATCAGCATAGAGTAACAGTATTACTGCCATTTTGTTGATCATGCCTATTTTCCTTTATTTGAATCAAATGATAGAGATTGGCTGTGTGTGTGTGTGTGTGTGTGTGTGTGTGTGTGTGTACACACACCCAAAACCGGAGTTTGGAGCAAGATAAGCACTCACTCTACAACTGAGCTTCTCAAAGAAGTAAAACATCTATTCACCTATCTTTCTCAGCCACCACCACAATAAAAGTCAAAGACCTCTAGAAAATCTGGAGAAATGAGCCAGAGACTTTTAGTAAACAGTTGTGAAAGTTTCACAGTGTAGGCATTAACCATTTAAGCAGAAATAATGTAGCTTCTGTTCCCTGCATAATTAATAGTTCAAATGTGTGATAAATTTGCCAGAAGAACAAATGCATTTAAATTGAAAGACATGCCTATTTAGAAAAATGTGACAAGACTTGTCTGATAAAGTGTAACATCTTGCTTAGACCTTTTAAATCTCCCACATAGGGCTTCCTTGGTATAAGGATAGCAGTGAAAGAAACAGAGAGAGAGAGAGAGAGAGAGAGAGAGAGAGAGAGAGAGAGAGAGAGAGAGAGAACAGATACAAACAGGCATATAAAAGGGGAAATGTAGCGAACTTGTGTAAATAATTAATAAGATTAAATATAAAAATATAAGAATGTAGGAAAAATATCCCCTCTGATTCTAAGAAGAAAGATTCCAGATAGAGCAGGTTTGCCTATGTGAGGACCCCTGTACCAAAATAATTTTCCTCCAAAATACCTGAATACTTTTAGTTCATTTGTCTTGGTTGCATTGGAGTATTATTCTTAGGAAGGGTGTTTTAATCATTAAATATCTCTCAGAGGGTTAAAGCACTATTATTACTGTTAGAAAAATTATGACATAACTGGGGGGGAAAAACTTTATTTCTTAGCTCAAAACTTCCTGATTTAAAAACATGGATTTTGAGAACTTGAGAGTCAGAGTAATTTGCTTTAAATTAAAAATCATAACCATATTACCACTGAGGACTCCAGAATCCTGAGTGCCCTGTGGAGAGAATAATGGCAGCAATCATAATGGATGGTATTTCGAGGGTCCATTCTTGAGCAGCCAGTGCTCTCAGACAATTCCACATACCATAACTTAGATGGTACTTTGTGTACAAGTTCCTTCAACCTGTATTAAACAGAGGAATGAGGAGCCTTTAGTCACTGTTTTAGGAAATGAGAAGAAGAACAAAAGAATGGCTTGATTGTAGTTTTAATGAGAAGAGGTCTATGCTTAACCATTCCACATACTAGGGTATTGCCCAAGATTTGAGAGCATTTTTTTCACAATAGACCTTCTACAGTATCTATTAATTCCATTCATCCCTGCTCTCCACTGCCAAAAGAATCTAGTCAACTGCACTTTTTGTATAAAATATGATTAGAATCTATGGCTTGAAATCAATGTCCCATAAGGTTTATATTATATGTTAGAAGTTATTAAGAGCCGTTGTATTATTTATACTTCATTTTAAAAAATTAATTCAAATGTCTATTAGATATTACTTTGTTCATGAAATTCATGATTATTCCCAGTAATTGAAAGCAATAGAAAGAAATAGCCTACAATTCATGTTTGTGTTAATCAAGACACTATGGCCCTATCCCTCTAGATAGTCTGCATTACTATAGTTCATCTTTTTAAGTAAAGGCAGATTGATTATGCTCTCCCTTCTCTCCAGAATAGTCACTTTCCATCCTGTCCTAAAACACTTCTTTCCAGCTAGCAAGGCTCAGTTCTCATGCCACCGTCTTTACAAAGCTTTCCCCAGTCACACTGCCTAAGGCATCTCCTGATTTGTAAACTTCTATTGCAGTTTAAGGAAATACAAGAAATAGGAAAGAAATAGGAAATACAAGATTCTCACTGGGCTGGAGAAAATGCCTTGAGAGTCCTTTTCATGTTTCCACATACTGAGATCCCTAATGTTTCTCCTAAAGATAAGCAAACTTGCATAATATGTGCCTACTGTATTTTGGTAATAAGAAGACACAGATAACACAATCCTGTAAGGAAAGCCTTTTTCAAAACTATCTAAAGATATTACATATTGTTTTCGTTTGCCAGTACAACCATAAATCCCTACATGAAAAGAAAAGTGAAAAACCTCTAATCTGGCATAGGATGAATAAATCCAAAGTTCCACATTACAGTTCAGCTTCCCTTTGTACCTGCAACTTTCTCTAGTTCTCAAGGGAATGAAACATGAAAGACATACCAGGCTCTGTAGAAAAAAATACAGTGATCTGATCTAAAATTGTTACAGCTCTTTAGTGACTTGTGAGATATGATATTCAATTTCTATTGAAATAATATAAAATGTGCTTAAACTTTAGAAATAACAAATGAAGGTACATACATTTAAAAGAAAAGTATCTAGAACTCTATTTTGGTTTGCGTGAACAAGGAACTGTTTTAGATCTACATAGGTAAGAATCTGATATGTAGTCTCAGCCCTTGTAGAGTTGACACTCCAGAAATTCAATCACCATAAATCAATCCATCACATATTTAAATTTTGCTAAATAACAGAATAGAAAAACCTTTTTGGTGAGCATTTAAGTGAGGAATCTTTTATAATCTAAGGAACTGGATGACACTTCTTCAAAAACATGACATAAGAACTTAATATTGAAGACTATTTATTTTCTAAATTTTTCAAAATTTCTATATAGTTCTAAAAGAATAATGGATGATTTAAATTTGAAGAATTACAGATCTGCTTTAGAACGTATAACCTCCACTTGTACAGAAAACATGTCAATTTTTGAAAAATGTGTATCAAACTTAATATGTGTATTTTGATGACTTTTGTAGATGGATTTCCTAATTTGGATGCATGTGTTTCTGTGGTGTTGTTTATGCACAAGTGCAGAGTATTTTAGCTGGCATTTAAGCCAAATAATTTTGCTAGGATGTTCTGATATATTAAGAGGAAGTTTAAGGTGCCATATAACTACATGTGTAACTACACTCTTATTGCTGACCTTACAAAGCACTTAGTATCTTATACTTCACTAATGCTGTCTCTACCACCACAAGCAATTTATTCTGCCTCATGTTCCTTAAGTGCTCATAAATCAGCATTAGATCCTTTTACTGAGTTGCTGATTTTAGGCCAGCACAGTAAGAAGGAGCATTTGGATTCAAAGTATAATATTGGCACACATATTGATTTTAATTAGTCTAAATAGTTCATTACACTAAAAATCACACAGATCATTTATTACATCAAACCTAATGGCATATGAGCAAGGATTTAATATGATAATGAAGTAGATCAATTATCAATCATAAAGGAAGTCATTAACAAGTGTAAACATTGTCAAGCTGAATACCATTACAAATTATAAAGTCACAGCAAAGACAATTTGCATATACACACTAATTATATTTTACAATCTTCTCTTTAAAAAATGAATATAATCTTGTTTTTAGTTCATTGTCATATATCCATCAATACTATTTTAAGGTATGCACAAGCATTTTAACATAAGTTGTCTGTTTAAATACTTGTGACTCTATCTGGAAAATTCTTATGTTACAAAAATAAATTAATATAATTGACTGAAACTTAAATCTAATTAGACTTCTATCTTTACCTTGAAAACTAACAGTTTGTTTCCTTTGGCAGTTTAGTGGTCTGGTTTGCATAAGAATAAACAAACAAACAATGAGGGTCAATGAAATATGTCTGATCCTTGAGATACCAGATGTGATTTTTTTTATCTTTAATTAAATAATAATAGCAACATATAATTACCTTCAGCAAGGACCAAGATAATTGCAAAAAGATTTCAGATTACAACCGTATGTACTCATTTATTAATACTTCTTTCAGCTTTAACATTACCAAGACATCTTAAATAAGAGCAGCCAACTGTGCACACTGGTCCTAACTCAATGCATTGCCATTTATCATTATCATTGCTATCATTACCCTTTGCTTAGGGTCCCTTCACTCTGTTTTAAGTCCATTTGACAGTAGTGCACATTCAAGCCTTTCAGAATTTATTTTTCGGGTAAGAACTTGTGAGGTAGTGTATAAAATATTTCCTTGATATCCAGAGATAACATGATTTAATTGTCACCCTCTAATTGTTAAACTTCCCCAAACAAATGCAGTCTCAGGAATTCTTCTAAACCTCTCTAGAAAGTTCCCAAACAAAATATGACCCCTTGCTATTGACAATGATGTATATAAAATCTAAAGTTGCATTATAAGTGTTACTGAGTAGTAAATTCCCATAGCTAAAAAAAAAAAAATTAAAAAAGAAAAAAAGAAAATATCTTCCTAAAAGACTATCTCATTCTGTTGTCAGGAGCGAATTCAGAAATCACATTCTGAATTCCTCACCTGGTTCCTCTACTTCATCATATGTGCCTCATGGAACACTGAGGATTAAATGAGTTCATACCTATGACTAATTTGAAATGTTCACTCAGAAGTGGGTACAAAGAGGCAATGTTCAATTGTCTGACATTTTCCTAGTCCAGCAGCTTCCCAGAGAAAACTACAATGCACCAAGTAAGCACTTCTCAGTCTCTTACTTTACCTACTGCACCTGGCACAGAGTCTGCCACAATGGTACAATTTCTTAATGGTATTGAAACTGGAGTTTGAGGAGGAAAATAGATTCCCCACTTCAGCTGGCAGGCTGCAGGCCTCACCAATTTCCTTCCATGTTCTTGTCTTACAATTTTGAAGAATAAAATCCCCAGACAATAATGAAATGGAAGAGTGAAAGGAGTAGGATTTACTTAAGTGAGAGGAGATAGAATTCCTTTGATGCCAAAGGGGATCTGATAGTATTATAGGGGCCTCCTAGGAAACTGAGTGGGGCCTTCTAGGAAACTGAGGCAGTGTGAAGATCCCACCCCCATCCCTGATTCTTGAAAATAAATCAAAGATTTTAGACATGTCACTCAGAGTAACCAGGCAATGAGGTTATTAAAGGGATAAGAAAAGGAAAAAGGGGACACTATCGAGGGAGAGAGTGTGTTCTCAGAGAGGAAAGGAAGAGCGTGCCTCTCTAGAACTCAGATTTTATTGGGGAATCCCAGAGAAGTTTCCAGAAAGCTCCATCCAGATTCACTTTTGGACTTCTGACTGACAGCAGGATGACATCAGATTTTCAAGTCCCCCCTGTCATGACAACTCTAGGTCACTTTGGCCCATGCTGACTGGTTCTAATTGGATTCTTAACCATAAATTCTTATAGAGTTATGGTTAGGAAGAATTTTATCCTTATCTCCCTGCGTTCTAAAATCTAGTCTGTTAAAAAGGTCACAAAAGTCTCCTGCTTCAGGGTAACTTGGATTCTTATGGACATTATTTCGGGCCTGCATTTCTCCTGCAGATAACAGATAGTTTGCTTAGGACTGTAACCTATCCTGCCCACTTAAGCCAGACAGGGTTGCAGGTAGATTCCTTCTTGGAAAAGAAAGCATGGGAAGGGGCGGGTCAGCATATTTTATAGAATTATCCCCTAATGTCATATTCCTACCACTCCTCTCTGTTCCCTAAGAGTATTACCTTACCAAACACTTTCAAATAAATACATCCTCCTTATTGCCATTATCTTCCAAAAGCTAAATTGTAAAATTGTCTTCTCATTAGTTTTTCTTTGCAAGGAGAATGTTAAGCTCAGATTCCTTATCATGACATTTCTCAGTCCTATCGCATTCTGACTCTACCCAGGATGTGTGTGCTATAGACACAACAGGTTCGCATTGTGTCCTAACAAGCATTGGCTGATAAGCTTCTGTGTTCTACATATCCTAGGTTTGCATCCTGGTGGCTTCTCCCTCATCTTCCCTGTTAAATTCCTAATGATTCCCCAATATCTTTTTTCAAATGCATTCCATTCTTCATGAGGAGCTACGCTTTTCTGGGTAAATTATTTAATCTTTGTGAGATTATGAGGTTATGTACATATTGCATACAGTGTCCAGTACATAATTGGTGCTGAAAGCATTGTGATTACTACTGCTGTTTTTATATTTTGTTTTGCTTAGATATTTCTGGAACTAGCGATGCAATCCAGGGGCACTTAACCACTGAGCTATATCTCCCCTCCTTTTTAATTTTTATTTTAAGACAGGGTTTCACTAAATTGCTTAGGGCCTCATGAAGTTGCCCAGGCTGGCCTTGACCTTGAGATCCTCCTGCCTCACTCTCCTAAGTTACTAAGATCACAGGCATGTACCACTATCCCCAGAACTACTATTTTTAAATTTGTTATAATTCCATCATTCAAAAAATGAAGCCTCCATTTTTCAACCAGGATGCAATGAAATATATACACTGGGATCAAAGCACTTAGTCCTGAAAGTAAATAGTCTCCCAAGTCCTAAAATGTGTGTTGCCCAGTGGGACACTACCAGTGAGAAAAACAGAGGTAGTAGTTCAAAACTGTGTAAACAAAAGATATGCAGACTGCCTAGAACTAGAGCTTAACAGATGATAAAGAGGCAACTACTGTGGGGGAGGAACAACTCCAAAAGGCAACAATGTTGTCAAAGGTTATCCTGCAAAAGTTTTTAAAAATATTTTTCAAAACATTTAAATATAGGAAAATCCTATTATTTCATGAGCTCTACCACTGTTTTATGTCATAAGCAAGCATAAGCAATGTACCTGCAGATTCATCTACTTTGCAGAAAGTAAGAGAAGAGGCACACCTCCACCTCATTTCATGATCTGTCAAATAAGCCCTGTGCTTTCTCTGTCAAGATCACAAGTTTGGTGAGTTAGTCATGGGGTTCTTTGTTTTCAATTCAGATAAGCTGATTGTTTTCTTTTGAACCAGAGTATACAGACCTGTTGGCAAGTTGAGAGGAGGCCTCCAGGGAATACTCTGAGGACTACAGTAGAGCCGAGCCAAAAGCAGTACACAAACTGCTCTCCAGATTCCATGGAATGCACACACATACTGCCTTAATTAATCCATCATTAGCATCGGAGCGCAGTGCAGTGCGCCTACCACACCTGGCTTGACAGCTGGATTGAAAGAACCATTGACAGCTGGTGCTTATGCACTTGCTTGAAGTACAGGGGCTGATGATGAGCTTGCCTAGGGAAGTAGAGCCCTGCCAAGAGGTTTATGTTTGATGAAGGTAATAGCAGTTAATGAGAATATTTTTTGCAAGAGTTTGGAGACTAATGTAACAACATTACAATAAAATGCACATACTTGGTAATTCAATAGTAGCTCTGCTAAATATTGTAAAGCCATGTAAACATTTGAACAAATGTCTCATGTGTTAAGACATAAGCTCCCACAGAGCTGTATTTTTAACATTAAATGGCTAAAATAGAATCAGTGCATGCGCTCATGGCCAGGGGGGAAAGTAAAACATCCCTTTAAACAGGCAGGCATTTCCCTTTAACTGGTGGCCACAACACATGCTTACCACACAGCCACGGCAGGATAGAATGTATGTTTAAACCCAAAGGCTTATATTTTCCCCGAGTCAATGATTAATATTTATATTTTAGGGCCTTAGGTAGTTTCATCCCTCACAACAATTAAGTTTGATTAAGCAACTTAAAATGCTAGGTTGTTTGCTTCTATTGCTGGTTACATTCAGAGCATTTCTTAATACTTGTGAATATTATCCCAAAAGATTGGATCCATTGTATGCCCAGGATCAATAGGCTAAGAACATAATTTTTCCTAAGTATCCTGCTCTGGCCACAGCATTCTTTAGCATCCACGACATCAGCAGTAGCATTTTCAGATTCACAGGCCATATAGAATTAAGGTAAAAATCTCAAATTGGCTTTTTAAAAAATTTATTTTAATTAGGTATATATGATAACAGAATGCATTTTGATTCATTGTATGCAACTGCAGCACAACTTTACATCCACATCTTTCTCTGGTTGTACATGATGTAGCATCGTACCATATGTGCAGTCATACATGTACCTAGGGTAATAATGGCCATCTCATCAAATTAGCTTTTACATCCTTCCTGACCTTGGCTTCCACTGAAACTCTCCCTTCAGGCTCTAGGCAGCTTATCCTAAAGTTCTCTCAAAATACATTTTTTCAAATACTTTCTTTAATGTCTCTCTATACATTTGCTTGTATTACCTTAACTCACCTTTCATAATATAGGTAAAAAATCACCTCTTGACCACATTTGCTTCTTCTGAGATATGTAGAAGTATGTAAGTGGCTTGAAATACTTCTGTGAGATTTTTAACAGCTAAGTACTCTGTTACATTTATATTTCTTCCAATTCATTTTTTAAATAAATGAATTAAAAACAAAAGCAAGAATAGAACCAGGTTTCAACTTTCAGAATAGTGCTGAGCCCTTCCAGTTTATATTATCCTCTGGCTATGAATCATGGGAAGATATTCAAAAGGTAGAAAGAAGAAATCCAAATCTCTCCCTCGACTTGCCTGTACTCTAGGTACCTATACTAATAATAGCAGCTACCAATTTTAAGCATATTTGATATATTTTTAAATTTGTGACTCATAAGACAACCAATGAGATATTATGACTCCCATTTTATAAGTGAGGAAAATGTGCCTCAAAGAGGAAGTTATATCACTTTTCTTAAGGTCACAATAAAAATGTGATGAAAGTTAGATTTTGTAAAGTTAACCTTTACTGAACAGTTTGTACATGTCAGAAACTGTTCTAGGTTCTTTCCCATAATAAATCATTTAATCCCCCCAATCATCATGAATTAGGTACTAATATAAATTTTAATAATGAGAAAAATAAAGAAACAGGAGAGGTTGAACACCAAATGCAAAATGGTCATTGATGGGGCTATGCTTAGAACTCAAGCAATTAATTCAGCACCAACTTTCAACTACTATGCTATAGCAATCCCAGCATCTCTGACATCAGCTCACACTTTCAGATGCTATGGGACACTGTCTCAGAAGGAGCATTTATCACACAGTGTTTTATTGTATATGTGTGTATCCACCTGCCTTAGTTATTGAGAACATAGACCATGGCTTTCTCATTACTGTGTATCATATATTGACTAATATTAAGCATTATAAAGTACATTTTCAATAAATATCAGTGGCATTATACTCATGTGCATTGCCTTAATTCAATGGAAAGGTACAAAGAGACAATTCTCTAGGAGTCTTTAGCATTTCTAAATATCTGAGGGAGGCATGTTCAGCTATTTGCTCCCGATTATCTTCTCAGATATATTTATGTTGTGAACAGCCTTAAAAGACAGGGATGGTGTCCTTATGCAAACTTAAAGCTTATATACAAGAGGACAATGTTGCCTCCAGAACAAAGAATAGGTGTGCATACTGCCCATTATAAAAACCTAGGTTCAATAAACTCAGGTTTCTTTTCTGTCCCACAACCCACTGATTACATAAATTTCTATCTGGGCCTCACATAGAATTTATGGGAAAGGAGACTGACATAAGTAGGGACATGCTATTTGCTAGCCATGAATAATAAAGCCCTTTATCTCTGACACAGGAATCTTGTGTTGTTTGCAAGCATCCTCAGATCTGTGGCAGACAAACATGTTAGCTTGTAGATAAGAAAGATCTTAGACCCTCCACAGTTCTTGTCTAAAACTAAAGTCATGAAAACAAATTTTCATCAGGCTTTATGGGTAATCAGCAAGTTATTTCTGCAGTGGAAATTATAATTTTTTAAAATTCTTAATTTTTTTATTTACTTATGCAGTTGGACTCCAGTATTCATACTGAGAATTCCACCAACCATGCATCAAAAACATTTCTTTTTTCAAATTTAGTATCTGCACAGGTCCTGGAACCAGTCCCCCATGGCTATGAAGGATGACTGTATTTATCTCTTAGTGAAGAAATTTAAAGTCATCCACAAGACTAGGATCATAATTAGAATAAGATACACTTCATATTGGTATAAATATGTCAAAATTGACAATTGTCATGAATGACTAAAAAAATAAAGAATAATGAACTCAGAGAAAGGAGGAGAACAAAATTTCATGTATCATTGACTAGTTGCTATAGCTGGTTAAATAATGTTTTAACCATATGAAAATATATTATGGAAGCTTTGACACCATTGATAAAAATCTAACTGAATTCTCTGTTCTGTTTCCTCAAATGTGCTGAGAAGATTGTGGCTTCCTTTCTTATTAATGCAGGAACATAATGTTAAATATTATGACAGCAGATGACATAATATTAAATACCTGTTGAACTCTAGGCACTATGCTATGTAATGAGATGATAAAGATCAGTGAAGACCCAGTTTAGTAGAGAAATGATTGTCTTGGACCAACCCTATGAAATGTCTATTTAACAGATGAAGAAACTGAGGTTTGGAAAGATTATATAAAAGCTAGTATGTGGCAGAGTTGATTCTTGAAAAAGTTCACTTGATGTCAAATTCTCATTATTCAACACTGTGACAGACTAGAAATAGGTTTATAATTAAGAAACTTCTATAACTGCAGGTAATTATCCATCAGCTGCCTGTCAAACTTTAGATTTTGCATCTGCTGAACTTTTATGCTACAGTGGGAGAGTAAGGGTCATGAGAGTCGTATCTGCTGAATAGTGCAAATTAAAACAACCAGAAAAAAACCTGCTGACAAAAAAGCCAGAAAGAAGAAAGTGGCACTAATTGAGAAAAATTAAAAAAATAAAACAGCACATTAAAAAATAACAAACCACCCTTAAGGATGTTGTTTGATCTTTAGAACCAAAGTTCTAAATTATGGGAACTATTTTTAGAATGCAATTAACATGTCATCAGTACTTTCAGATTATGCTCAAGAGATCACTGTAGACTAGACAGAGGACAGACAAGAGAATTTTTATTCCTTTCAACAAAAATCATGGATCACTTATTCAATATAAATTTTGAAGCAAAGAAATAATCTTTAGCAAATAAGTAGAACATATCCTGAATCATTTAAAAACAATACTTCACCTAGTTTTCCATTTGACTGGTTTCCATCATTGATACAATGAAGTATTCCACACTAAATATTTTAAGTGTATGATAAATTAACTAAGACTGATGATTGCAAACTAATCTCAAAATATATAGCAATCTCCATGTATTTGTGTCTATTTTATATTTTTAAAAAATATTTTTGATAAAAATTTTCTCACATAAGAAAATAAATAAATACAATTCTATTAAATAAGCAAACAAGAAGAAATAAGTTCTGCAAAATGCATTGTTATTTTCTTTGCAGGGAGGAATATATATTATATTAAAATGTATTACCCACACCTGCGTGGTGCTTTTGCATCTATGATGCGTTCCTTTCCTCTGCCCTTCATTTATTCATATTAAAGCAACATTTATTAAACACAAACTCATGAGAAACTGTAAAAGAAGACAGACCCAACATGGAAAAGGAGAGAATGCACTAGAAAAGCAGGAGAAAGATATGAAAACCAATGCTATAGAATCATCAGGATAACAGCTCTACTAATATTATTTTTTGAAGAAACAAAAAATTATCCACCTGCTCAGGAAAATAGCATTTAAAATAGTTCATGATGACTATGTCAGAATATTGATAAAGAGAACACTGGCAGTATCAGGATTTGGATAAAGTCACAAAGCAAGTTTGGGGAAGGAGAAGTAGAACAGTTAAATTCAATTTATGTTGTATGATGGTAGAGTTGGGGAGAATGGCATAGGCAAAGAGGAAGGGGACACTTACATGATGAGGCTTACAAGATCACATCCTTTAACCAGCTAGGAACCAATGGGAGTGTTCAGAGTAAGCAAATGACAAGATCACAGTGTGTTTAACAAAAATCACTCTGATTACACTGTGAGTGAAGATATATAAGAGACAAAATCCCCAACCACAAAGATCCCTTAGGAAGTTTTCTTTTCTATGAGATGAGATAAGACCAGAACTTAAACCAACACCATTGGCCTAAAGCTGAAGATGGGCTTTGAGACACAATTTGAATGAAGAGTAGATGAAAGGTCTGGTGAGATGTGGTGTGAAAAACTGAGAAGAATAGGAGATAACACTAAGCTTAGGAATTCAAACAATTGTGAGGTACCATTATCAACAAGTGGAAACAGAAGCTGATGAAGGGGGCAAAACAGGAAATGACTTTGATTTGAAGCATATTGACTTTAAAATTTCCCCAGAGTATATGAAGGGATATACAAAGAAGACAGAAAAATATGAAAATGAGTAAACAAGAGAGAGCTAATCTAGCACTCTGCACTTCCAGGTGAATGGAATCCATGACAGTGTGTGAAATCACCCAGGGAAAACATACAGAAGGATGACCACATAACCTAAGAGTACCTCAATTTTTGAGGCATATGTGGAAGTTGAGCAAGAATAAAAACAAATAAAAACAAAAGGAACCTCAGGGAAGCAGACTCCAAGGAATAAGAAAAATTTAAACAGATCGTGAATGAGAGCATCCAGTGCTACAGGACTGGAAAGAGGATGAAGACTCGAGAGCACTTAATTAACTTAAAATTAAACAAATGAATGGAAAGTTGAGGGTAAAAAGAAAAACAGATTGCTTGAAAATAAAATATGCTTTGCCATAGATAAGAGAATAGATAATTAGCACACTTTTATAGCCTACTAAAATATTCAAAACTGCCAAAAGAAATATTTTATCTTGATTCATTATGAAGCAAAGAAAGGTTTTGTGAGTCATGAAGCATTTTGCTCTAAGTGAAATATTCTGTCACTATTTATGCATATGGAACCCACAGTGGCCCTGTAAATACAGACAGGACACAGAACATCTGTTGTACAAACAGAAATTATTCCAACATCTTTTTTTTTCTCTCTATTCACTGACTTTTCATCACAGTGTCTGATAAGAAGTGTAAATAAGAAGCATATTTTTAATTTCCACTTCTGTGTTAACCCCTTGAACACTTCACTTTTCAATACTGACATATTTGTTTATGCTTTTTGTGTGTGTCATTTCACAATAATTAGTGGCAAATATTATTCTAAAATAAACATTTTAAACTTTCCCCCAAATCCATAAAGCTATGTAATTTCCTAATATGGCACAAAAACATTAATACTGATTTCAACTTATATTTTATAAATTGTAAAACATTCCATAAACAATCAAATAGTAAATAAGACAGATGTACTTATAGTTAAAAAGCCCAACTTCATAAAATTAAGAAGCAATAAATGGGATGGTATCAAACTAAAAAGCTTCTTTAGCAAAAGAAACAATCAAGAACTTGAAGAGAGAGTCTGCAATTGGGAGAAAACCTTTGCCACCTGCACCTTAGAGCATTAATCTCCAGGATATGTAAAGAACTCAAAAAAGTTCACACCAACAAAACAACCCAATTAACAAATGGGCAAAGGAAATGAACAGACACTTCACAGAAGGAGAAATATGATCAGTCAACAAATTTGTGAAAAAAATGTTCAACATCTCTAGTAATTAGAGAAATACAAATCAAAACTACTCTAAGATTTTATCTCACTCCAGTAAGAATGGCAATTATCAAGAAAACAAGTAACAATAAATGTTGACAAGGATTTGGGGGAAAAGGTATACTCATGTATTGCTGATGGGATTGCAAATTGTTGCAACCACTCTGGAAAGTATTATGGAGGTTTCTTAGAAAACTTGGAATGGAACCACCATTTGACCCAGTTATTCCACTCATTCGTTTATACCCAAAGAACTTAAAATCAACATACCACAGTGACACAGCCATGTCAATATTTATAGCATCTCAATTCACAATAGCTAAGCTAAGCAACCAACTTAGGTGCCCTTCAACCTATGACTGGATAAAGAAAATGTGTTGTATATACACAACGAAATATTACTCAGGCTTAAAGAAGAATAAAATGATGGCATTTTCTGGTAAATGGATGGAACTGGACACTGTCATTCTAAGTGAAATAAGCCAGTCCACAAAAACCAAACACAGAATATTCTCTCTGATATCCAGAAGCTAACACACAACAAGGTGGCTGGGGAATAGAATTTCATACAATGGGGAATGAAGGTAAAAGAGGGGGCATGGGTAAAAGAAAGACAGTATAATGAATTGAACATAATTTTCCTATGAATATACAACTAGTATAATTGCACATCATATAAACCACAAGAATGGGAAGTTATAGTCCATGTATGTATAATATAGCAAAACACATTCTACTGTCATGTATATATAAAAAGAACAAATAAAATATATATTAAAAAGTCCAAATTCAGTGATTTAAGTGACTTATCAAATTTTACATGATGAGAACCTTGGCTTCTGCTTTACAGATTTGCCTGGTACTTATCTTTATCCCAGAAAATGAAACTCATTAGCAAATTATAATATTTGATATCATTATGTAAAATATTCTTAATTTTAAAATCTCAGAGAGAAAATATATTGTCTTATTTTCTTTTTAATGGAAAATTTGTTAAATTATGTTTAATAGGATGTTAGGTCTGTGAAAAGTGTAAGAATTTTTATATAAACAATAAACAAATTTATTGTATTATGAGAGACTGTAGCATAGACTCTAGAACCACCAAAATAAGTACAAATCCTTGCTATACTATTCACAAATTGCATAAGGTTTAGTAACATCACTTTAACTCTCTGTGCCTCAGGTTATTAATTTGTAAAATGTGACAATGATCATTCACATTTCATAAGTTTGTTATATGAATTAATATATTTATGCACTATGTAGGTGTTTGCACTTGCTGCTTTCATTCTAAAATGTACTCACAGACTCCTAATGATATAAGAAAATAACAAAGAGAATACATTTTTCTTTCTTCTTGCAATCTTTAAATCCATTAGGACTGTAGACATCTACTGAGCAGACTAAGAGGCAGAATAACAAGTTTATAACGTCATATTACTACATTAGAAAATATTGGAAAGTACATGAGTATGGATGACTTGAAGATACAAACCTAGATTTCAAATTATTTACTTTTCCTTGTTCTTAAAATTTAAGTATTTTGAAAGCAGAATTATTGTTTGTAAATGAGAAGACATAAATTAAAATTGTGTAAAAGAATAGAAACAACTAATGAATAAAATCAAACCTCAGAAAAAGGTTTGGGAATAGTGGGGACCCAGGCAGCACTTAAGATTTTATGGAAGCATCCCATGGACCTCCCCATTAGAAATGATTGTTTTTATATGATTCTGCTGCCAACAACACCATTCACCATGTCTCTCATTTCACTATTGTTTGGGACTTATCTGATCCAGTTTCCATCTAATATCCACTTCCAACAATCAAGCTAAAAAGGAGAGATATGGTGATGCAGACATTTTTAGCATACCAGAGATATGCTCACCTATAATCATGGTGTACAATTCTAGATGAAAGGAGGCAGAATAGCCAAGGCTAGGCAAATGGCCTCCGCTCAAGAAAAGTCACTATAATTTACTTTATAAAAATATGAGTTCATTTACTTATTTCCATAAAATAGAATCCTGTTACTTGGTCAAAAAATATTATTTTTAAAGTCGTTTAAAAGTACCGCCAGTTTCTTTCTCAGAAAAAAAAAAAGTTCTGATAGACTGAGGTTGTCTCTTGCATCACATTCTTAGCAATATTGGATATTATGATTTTTTAAAAGTAGCAACTTCAACATTAAAGGTTAAAATGATAGTCATGATGTTAACTTTAATTTTGTGATGGTTTGAGACCCTATAAACTTCTAATTAATTCTTCTACTACTCTTCCTTCCATTTTTGCTGAAGGCTATGTTATGGTTTAGATGTATGATGTCCCCCAAAAGCTATGTGTGAGACAATGGAAGAATATTCAAAGTAGAAATAATTAGATTACGAGAGTTGTAACCTAGTCAGTGGTTTGATCCACTGATATGGACTTCCCGGATGGTAACTGTAGGCAGATAATGTGTGGCTAGAGGAGGAAGTTCACTTGGAGGCATGCTTTGGGGGTTTATATTTGTTGCTGGTGAGTAGAGCTCTCTCTTCTTTCTGGCTATCATGTCCTGCACTTCTTTCCTGGATAAAGGAAAAGATGTTCTGCTCTACCTTGGGTTCAGAGACATGGAGTCAGCTGACTGTTGACTGAATCTCTGAAACTGCCCAAATAAACATTCCCCCCTCTAAATTTTTCTTGTCAGATCTTTTGTTCACAGCCATGAAAAGCTGACAAAAACACAGTTCAAATTAATTTCTCTTACTTAGAAACAAAATTTGAAAAACAAAATTAAAAATAAAAACAAAGACATCTATATCAGGATCAATTTAACTAGTGATCATTTGGAAATGGTGAGTATGCATCAACAGAAAAGTGATTTCAAACAAAAATATGAGAGCTCAGACATCAGAATAACAGGAATTCCAAAAGACAAAAACAATAAATAAAGAAAATATTCTAAAGTAGCCATTGAGGAGAATGTCCCTAAAATGAAGATTGCCCTCAATCTTCAAATTAACTGAAACACTCAGTTCCTAACTTCTGGCTATATTAAGGAGAAGACAGAAGTCCTAATCATATAATAGCAACATTCCCAAACTCTAAAGCTAAAGAGAAATCTTACAAATTGTCAGGAAGGAAAATCAAATGCACACAGTTTTACATAGATATAGCTATAAATACAAATATATATTTATGTATATATGTATGTATATATGTATATATAATAGATACAGATATATTACTTATTACAGCAAAAACATATCTGACTTCAGGTTCTTTATCAGGCATTTGGGAGGATATCTATCAGTAGAACAGCAACTCCAGAAACTTCTGACAAAATAGAAAAGACTGCAACTAACACTGATCAAGATATCATTCATCTTCAGAAATGAATGTAAAATATTTAAGGCCATATAAGAATTAGAGTATACACCTACTAACTCCATCTGAAAAAAAATTGCAGGCAAAAAAAACATCTAATCAATTTACAAATTAACCCAGTAAAAGGTATTAATGAGGATCAATGAAGTAAAAAGGAGATAAGAGTAATCAAAGAACATTGCATTTATGATTAGATATTCACTATATACACAATTATGTTATGTGTGTTTTATATCGGCTATTACATTTAAATCAATATGGATAGATACAAACATTAAGCACTCTCCTAAAGATTGGTGATATTCTACTAAAATCACTAACCAATCTCATGCAAAGATAGCAGATTTGGGGGTTAATAAGAAGGGGAATGTAGGTTTCCTAAAGGACTTGTTTCATTTGGGGAAAAACAGCAAGATAAAGTATTTGGAAACCAAGTTTCAGGTATCTGATTATACTCCCCCCAAAAATCATGTGCTGAAGTCCTGATTCCCACAATGTAACCTTTTTGGAAATGGGGTTGTTGCTGATGAGGTGCACTGGAGAAATGCAGGCTTTTAATCCAATATAATTGGTGTCCTTTTATAAATAGAAAATCTGGACACAGACATGCACAGAGGAAGAATGCAACATGGAAAGGAAGTCCAAGAGTGTATCATTAGTATGATGTATCATCTACAAGACAAGAGACAATAAGATTTGTAGCAAACTATAAGAAACTAGGTGAGATAATGGAACAAAATCTCCCTCAGAACTTCAGAAAGAACCAACATTGTGGACACCTTGATTTCAGACTTGTAGCCTCCGAAATATGAGCTAATAGGTTTCCATTGTTTTGTTACAGTGTCCCTAGCAAATTAATATGCCAAGTGTGACTTTTTGGAAGAATAAGTCAATGTCTTATTTTCAGATATTAGTAAAAATGCATGTATCTGGTTACATATAAAAACAGGGAAAGGAACATATGAAGATGAATAGAATGGAAAGGAAAAAATAGAACATCTGCATTAAGAGGAAGGAAACACAGCAACTTGGTCAACAAGAAACACCAGAAAACATTTTAAAAAAGAAAAATATTTTGTAAAATCAAGCATATTATTCACTTTACTATGTTGAACAGATGAACTCATTTACAACAGAGATTCTCTCAGACTCAGTTTTTTTAAAAAAGTAACCATATTTTATTACAAGAAGCAAATTTATATAGATAGAGATTTAGACATAGATATAGATTTACATGTAGACATAGGTGTAAAATGATTCCTGATCATTAGGTTCTCCTCTTTTCCTGGAGCACGCAGACTATATTCCAGCCCTTCAATAGCCACCTGGGTTACATGACTAGTTTTAGCCAATGGGTTTCTAACCAAATAAATTAAGAGGGACTTTTGCTTTTCCCTTGCTATAGTGGACCCTAACATCTCAAGTCAGCATGGCAGAATCACAAGACTGAAACAACCTGGATTATTGAGGAATAAATGGAGGGTAACTGAGTTTGAAAGAAAATTAAAATAAATTGGATTTAGAACCAAAAATAAGTTTAAGTTTTTTAAGACTTTGAAAAGTCAGGATTAATTTATTAGTGCAGTACAGCTTTTCCTATCTAGATTGACACATTCAATTAAAACAAAGCAAATTTAAACAAAAAATTGGAAATAAAAAGATGAAAAGGCAAATGCCAAGTAAATGCAAATACAAAGTAAGAATGGATATATGATGAGAATAAATGGTAAGTTTACAAGCACAAAAAGGACGATCAGTAATGTTAAATGATGAGAAAAATCACAATTTATAGAAAAAATATGTTAAACTCACACACAGAAATAGAAAATAATAAATCAATAAGATGATAGTTTAATGGCATAAGGCAAAAATTATTAACAGTGCAATAAACTATTAAATTATAGTATAAAACTTTAGCACATTAATGAATTTGATAGCTCTAATAGACAAAATATAGGTAAGGTTATAGAACTACTGCTATAGATATATCCCTTAATGAGAAAATATACATTTTCTTTATGTGTTTAATTTAACCACATTTCAATACATAACAGATTTTTGGAAGTTTATCTTATAATAATTCAGTAAAATTAGTCATTAATAAAGTATTAATTAAGATCATAATAAGAGTTTGTTAAAATGAATTCTGAGTGGAGAGGAGGACCCACTTTTACATGATACCTCTTCAAAACCGCTTGTCTCATCATCAATATCAATATAACTACCAATATTATACAATATCTCATTTGGTAATTATCCCCTATATATGAACAGGTTTTGAAATAGATAAAAGCTTATTTCTTTCATAATGGAGGGCAGAAAAAAGTTCATATTCTTATGAAGTCCTGTCACAGTCTAGCTATAAAAGAATCAGACTTTAATCATGAACAATGCAAGATACTTTAACTCAGAAAAAAAAAATCTCAAACCAGTTACATTCTAGGCTTGAAAGATCCAGTCCATGCATCACTGTCCTGTCAGCCTGTAATAGGATGACCGTTCATCCTGGTTTGTCCAGGACAGTGTGGTTTATGTCTGTTGTCCAGATGTAATTATTAATAGTACTGTACCCTTTCACTTTCAAAAGTGTCTCAGTTTGGACAATAAATTTTATAGTCACCTTACCATGGAGTGATACAGTTCCACTGCTTAAGAGGGTAGGAATCTCAGGCCATTTCTACAGAGATTAGTGAGGACACCAACACTATCTATGGTCCTCTTTTAAATGTCATGCTTTTTCTTATGTGTGAAAGAACCATCAAAGGAATTAAATATTAACTAATAAAGATAATAAAACCATCAGAAGCAGTATTTATGACTGTAACCCAATTAAAAATATATATTTGTTCTGATAGATAAGGAAATACTAATTTCCTCTGAATAGGATATCAAAATGATAATAATGTATTAGAAAAAATATAATAATACCTTATTAAATATATAAGGTATATTTTCCTAAACAACTAAAAATGCAGTCAATCAACTAAGTATAAAATAGAATACAATGTATGCCAATGTGATGAAAGGATTAACATCAGTGTGGTCACATTCTGACACTAAAAAAAAAAATTATACTAGGTAAAGTGGGAAAGGTAATGATAATGACTTAGGCAATATAGTATCTTTTGATTCTGTCTTATCCTACTCTGCATACTTATTTTGGAACCTATGTTGACTTCTATAATTTTACTTCTATGAGTAAATACCAAATCATAGATTAATATTATAATCATCCCCATTTTATGATGTAAAATAAATTTACTCATTATTCCATTCTCACTACTCAGCTAACACACCAAAAATATGCAATACAATCTATTCTTCTGTCTATTTATCTTTGGTTACATAAGAAACTATGCCTTTGTCCCTGGTAAATCCTTGAGGATATACTGTCCCTATTATTTAACATCCACTACTTTCTGCAGTGCACTTCACTTTCAAAATTTCTACTAACAAAAATGAGTTCCTTTATCTATTCATGTTCAAACTCCAAAGCAAATGACTCACTTGCAAAAAAAAATGAAAGAAATATTTTTCATTTTTAGTCATTTTATAATCAATATTATTGGCATTGGAGTTGATAGTCATTTGAGTTTTACACATTCTTCTTTACCAGCATTATTTTGATTGGATTGCTTTAGCTACTTGTCAATTTGTATAGATAAATTAATTTCTCTTGAATCCCTGTTAAATCAATGCTTAATCACAAACTTTCACTTTTCTTTGTCACAGAAATCTATAACACCTTCTCTCAGATATTTAGTTAATTAGTGTAAGAATTATCATTAAACATTGGACTTGAACTCTTTGTTGCTCCTTGTTTTCTACAGGTGGACAAATTGATCATCAAAGTTATGATAGCAATAGAAATGACAAAATTAGATTCTTTTCAGAAGTCTAATAGAGTTGTCAAGAAATAGAAGAAATTTGTCTTTTTAGAAAATTATTAAAATCAAAAATTCTTATCAATGGATTTCATTTGCTGTACTAATCATTGATAACTGAATGAACTACTGAGATAAGGGTAGACAGTAGGGTGAGGTTGGAGAAAGGGGTTCACTAGGAGAATAGCCTTGGACTGTATCTATCCCTGGATCCTTCTCTCTCTCTCTCTCTCTCTCTCTCTCTCTCTCTCTCTCTCTCTCTCTCTCTCTTTCTCTCTCTCCCCTTCCTGACTTCTTCAGCATGCCTTTCCACCAACTCAGATAAATGGAGTCAGGAGACCATGGACGGGGATTTCTGTAACGGTGAGCCAAAATACACTTTTCCTTCTCTGAATTGTTTTTGTCAGGTATTTTGATAACAGAAATGAAATGTTAATTAACACATAATTAATAAATGAAATTTGAGAATATGGAATAAATTTGACCTTAGAAAAATCAAATAATACCTTTTAATAATTTTTACATTTACATTAAGATTGGAGCTGGGAGTGGTGGCACACACCTGTAATCCCAGTAGCTTGGGAGGCTGAGGCAGGAGGATTTCAAGTTCAAAGCCAGTCTCAGCAAAAGCAAGGCACTAAGCAACTCAATGAGACCCTATCTCTAAATAAAATACAAAATAGGACTGTGGCTCAATGGTCCAGTGCCCCTGAGTTCAATCCCTGGTACCCTCCCTCAAAAAAAGAAAAAAGAAAGAAAGAAAAGGATAAAGATTGGATCTAATTTCAAAAATTATTGAACTTCATATCTTTTAAAAGAAAGGTCAGTACTCCAGGAAGTAAAAAATTTCTATTAGTAATACCAGATGAAAACTTAAATTCTAAATAAGGACTAATTCTAGAAACATGTGTATGCTTAAAAGTAGTTTATATTTCTCAATTAATGAAAGCAGATGAAGAAAATGCTTTTTAAAAATTTCAGCTATATATAGTTTTGTTGAGAAAAATGTTTTTAATTCCCTTTGTGTTCAAAACGAAAATTGTTAAATTTCCACATTAATCAACTAATATGTTAATATATGTGACAAAAATATTTGTGATAAAAATTACAATGATTATTGATTCTAAAAAATACTCTACTAGGCACAATATCAAACTATATCTTCTATAATGAAGAAGGAAAACAAAGAAACTTGAATTTAGTTTTTTAGCCTAAATCAGATTCATGGTTTTATGTGATGCCAAATGCAAAGCCAGTGTCATTTCTAGTACACAGGAATTGTGCACGAACAATGACAATATGATTATAGTAAGTTACCAGCTAACGTGATCAGTAATTAAATCATAAGTGGTATACAGCATGTTTTACTGCTTTTTGTCAGCATCTTAATATTTACTTTCATATGTAGGAAAGTATTCAAGATGCTTTTGTGATGAAAATTTGTTTTTGTATGTTTATATTCTATTAATCAGTTGGTACATAATAGTGTTGTTTATGTTGACAGAATAAAATAAAATAGAAATTGTAAGATATTTTAAAGCTGTTAATTTGGGGGAAGCCATTTTTATTTCAAATTTTTAATTTGTAGTTAAGAAAATAGGACAATTTTGAAAAATAAGTTTGCTAATCTTGGGAAGCATATTTTATACTATTTCAGTCAATCGTATATAGGGAAATTTAAATAATGATATAAAACAGAATTAAAAATAGTAGGTAAGAATATAATTCCAGTCTTTTGGAGAAGTACTTAGGTGCTAACACTCAAAAAACTAAAGCAACTGACTTTAAATGAACTTATTATTATTTTGAGATATTTAATTTTGCTTAAGTCATAAGACTTTTACGATTCAGTGTTCCTCCAATGGCATCACTATTTACAGTACAATTGTGTAGTAAACTGCATACAGGAATAATCTACAAGCTCACAGTCCTTTAAAAAAAAGTGACTATTCCTAAATGACAAAGTCAAGTTATAAAACTTTAAGGGCTGGGAATGTTGTTCAGTAGAAAAGCACTTACCTAGCATGCACAATGCCCTAAGCTCAATCCTTAGCCCCCCCAAAATTATAAAACTTTGAATCTTTATATGTAAATAATTAATATAATGTGTTTTGGTATTTTGGTAAAATTTCAGATTTATTTTCCTATTTAAGACATTCTACAATGATAATATTTGGCCCCCAACTCTGAATTCAAACAAAGGCTAATTTCAATATCCAGCCATTCAACATTTGGCCCATATTCAACTCCCAGATGAGAAAAAGATCCCTCTAAAACCCAGTGTGTAATCCTAAAAGTAATCCAGGGTAAGACCTTAGACAGGGGCTTTTCAAACTTGAATGTGCACAGGACTCACCTAAAGAACTTGTTCCATGCAGATCCTGATTCAGCAGGTCTGATGTGGAAGCAGATATTCTGCCTTTGGAAACAGTTTTTATGTCATGGCCCACACCTGGAGGAGCTGGTTCTTAGAGGAAAACATCATTTCTATGTGTAAGTGCACACTGCACATTCTGACCCAGAATTTCTGGGAACCAATTCTATCTACAAAAGTTTGTGTTGGTTTCTGAGGCTGGTGAGAGGGGAATGGAGAGAATCAAATTACTTCTTTCATTGATTAAGAATGTTCTGCTATGTAAATATAAAGGAGAAGCATAAAGGAGTTCAACAATCCATACAGGGCATACTACAACAAAATTGGGGAAATGACTAAGATACCCTACATTATTTCATAGGTACAACATATTCAAAAGGACTACACAAAATTTCTATTACTAAAAAAAAAATAAGTTGAGGGTAATACAAGGAAAGCTAAGCAAAAACTGTGACTAGAAATAAATAAAAATGGTGGACAAATAAGAATATTCAGCATTAATTCAAATTTAAAAGGGACAAGATAAAATGGGATAAAGTACTAACCATCAGGATAATGCAGGACAATAGAATGCTATAAGTACTCTAACCTGAGGAAAAGGTAGTTGGTAAAAATAGATCTGATAAATTAAGAGAGGTATGGAAATTATTATAACTTGAAAATGGCTAAGATATTGAAAGGTATTTCATATCAGTCTATAGGTAGAAAAAATTAAATCTGTAAGTACTAGAAAAATCTAGCTCCCTCCCCCCAAAAAAGCTATGTAGAAAAATATTTTAGAACTTGAGAATATATAAATCAATCAGTGACCACACCTTACCAGAAAGATGTCATGTAATCTAAAGTACAGCAAATACTTTCTTGGGAATAAATGTTATTGTAATAATCATTATTAATACATCTGAGCATCAATAATATATTTGGGCTATACTTAAAATAGAAATAACTGCATCTGTATGAATTTGGAATTCAATCTAAAGGACAAAACACAGGAGAGTAGAATAAAATAAACTCAGGGGAAGATCCAGAAATCATTTTCCCAAAAAACACTAGAATATACTATGTAAGTATAATACTATTACATCAGTCCTTATGAAAAAGGAAGAAAAACAAAAGCTATGTTTATTAAAAACAAAACAAAAAAACTTGAATTAAGAATTTGCTAATGAAATAGAATCACTTATGTCTCATTTAGTCTAGACCTGGAATATTTTCTTACTACTGAGTAACCAATGATAGCATAATAGGGGAAACCATCCATTATTAACACAGAGGAGTAAATGAAGCACTTTGAAGAGAACTACCTTTCAGACCACCAAGGCTTGATTGGCTTAATTGCACTCCATTGTACTAAGTGGTACTTTAATGGGAGGGAGGATGTAATGCAACTACAAGGCACTTGAAACAACAGGGAATATTTTACTCATCTGAGAGGATACTTACAGATACTGCAATGATAACAATTGTCTAGTGCCACTTCACAAAAACACCTCTCCACATTTCTATGTATTAATTTACTTTTAAATTTGTCACTGGAAGAAAGGGTGATTCTTGCACACTTCAGAATTTTGCAGAAAGCTAAAGGATTTTTTTAACTAACATCTAAACTAAATTAAACTTTAAACTAAAAGAGTCCTTCAAACTGCTTGAAGCAACAACTGTATCTTTTGTATGCACTGAGGTGCTCTGTGTGAACCATTATATTGTGTGTGTGTTTGTGCATGTGTGTGTGTGTGAACATGTTCATCTTTAAATGGAGTAGGAGTAGCAATATATTTGTCTCTGAGAATTTATATACATTGTGAGTAGTGGGCATGCATGAAAAAATGCCTTGTCCCTGTCCCTAGGTCACCAAGAAACAAGATTCACTTTGAAGTTCTAACCTCTTTTTGACCACAATAAATAACAGTTGGCTTAGATTTGCTCTACCAGGGACCCATTGGAATCCACATCTGCCTAGAGGACACGGCCCCATTAAACATAAGGTGGGTTATCTCTGGCTGGGCTGCCAGAAAAGGCTTTAGCAACACTATTCAAAGACAGCAACAAATATCTTTTGATGTAGCTATCTCACTTTGGGGAATTTATCTTTTAAAATCATGGTGTATATATACAGAGCAAAGGTATATACTTGAAATTGTGCTTCCAAGTGTTTTAAATTAGCAAAAATTTGGAAACACAAACATGCATATGCCATGCTAGATCACCAAAGAACTAAGTTATATTCTTACAGTAAAATATTAAGAAACATTACAAATAATGAAGTAGAAAAAATATTTTTCATTATTGAAAAAAATGGCTAGGTTAAAGTAGATGAAACAAATGATCAGTTAATATGCTAAGTAGTATTCAATTTTGTTTGGATATTTGCATATATAAATAAATTATAGAATAAAAGGATGTGGGGTATTTGAAATGGAATTTATTGGGAATGGTAACATTAGAGATCTTAATTCTTTGTGCTCTTTTATTCATATTCTATACTAGAAACATACATGAAAATATTACCTACCTTCACATTTGATATCATGATTCTTCCTAGGCAGGAAACTATTTTTGAGGAAATATTTTGATGTGCCAATTGTACCTGAACATGAGCTATTAGTAGCATGGAAAGAAATGTCAGCAGAAGTCAAGAAAGGTGAATGTAAGCTATTTAAGATGATTTGGTTAATTCAGGAGAGGAAAGGGGAGGACAGAGAAAATGAAGAGCAACAAGAACATGAAGAGCAATGTATGGAAGCAAGGACAATGTAAAAAATCAGCCAGTAGAAATGCTCCTGAATTGGTATAGGAAAAGGATATTGAAATGACTGGTATTCAATTCAATGGATGTTTTTAAATATTTGTTACTTGTGTTCTTTAAACCCCCTCCAGAAATCTTTAATAAATTTTGACATTTGACACACTCATGAATGTTAGCTGTGAGGATGCATTTCTTAGCTGAGTTTCTTCAGTGTGTAGTGCAAAAAAATGCTGGGACAACCTAAGGGAGGTGTTCAGAGGCAGAGCAAAACCATAAGAAGCTGAGTCTGATGACATTCACAACATCTTGGGAGCCTCCACCTTTCCACAGGACATGGAAACCTAGTGGTATGAGTTAAACTTAATGCTTTGTATAGATTTCTGCCCCAGTAAGTCCAAAAGGCACAGCATGGAGCCAAAGAGGATTGTTCTTGCCCCTTAAAATATGATAAAACTCACCTTCAAGGTTTTTATATGTATTTGTCTCTCATACCTCCTTTCCCATTTCTCCATTTTGGATTGGGAATGTCCTTTCTGTGCCTATCTCCATTTTGAAATGGGAATTCCTATCCTATGTCTAGGTCTATCTCATGTATTTGAAAGCATAGAACCTGTCTCATGTACAGGTTCATGGTTTTAGCTTTTCTGGATAAATACCAAAGAGTAGGATACCTGGGGCTTATATTAGTTCCAATCCTTTTGAGGAATCTTCATAGTGCTTTCCACAGTGGTTGTACTGATTTTCAGTCCCACCAAAACTCTCAAGTTTCACCCATGTCTAATTTAAATAATATTTTGACGAGACCTTAACTGTAGTGTTAATGCTGGAACATGTTAAGTTTGGGGGGACTGTTGGAATGGATGAATGTATGTCCTAAGCAAGACCGACATGAATTTTGGGAAGCCAGGGGAAAGAATTCTATAGACAAAATTGTGTTTTTCCAAAATTTATATTCATTTGTTCAATGTGATGGTATTTAGAGATTGGGCCTTAGGAGGTAATTAGATTTAGATGATGAGGTCATGAAGATTGTCTCTCCATGATGGAACAGGTGTCCTTTTAAGAAAAGATGTGAGAAAGCACACTGTTGTGTGTGCGCTTGCTCCCCCCCGCTCCTGTCTCCATGTAAGGACACAGGAAGAAAGATCATGGTCTGCAAACCAGGTATACAACCATCACTAAAGAATGAAATCAGCTAACACCTTGAACTTGGATTTCTTGGCTCCAGCACTGTGTGAAAATAAACTTCTTCTTTTAGCCACCTAGTCCATGACATTTTGTTAGTCATTCAAACAGTCTGATATGCTGGTATTAAGAAACTAGGGTACAATTGCATTGACATCTGGATTGCAATTTCAAATTAAATAAAAAAATTAAAAAGATGAAATAATTAGCCTGATTTGTGCCACTTGCCTTTTGGAGAAAAATTCCATTTTTTTTTTCCTGACCTTAGCCTTATACTTTACAATCATTTTAAACCTTCTTTAGTTTCTATACATCCTATGGGCCTGTTATTTCAACCTGGCATTCCTCTCCTCCTTGAATGCCTTTCTACTCATTTATTACCAGTCTAATATTTGAAAGTGATGTAACCCTGGCTCAGATTTCTCTGTTTCCACCCTCAATTTGCCTTAAAAACTATGAAAAAAAACCTCACACTCGAGTTTTTTAGGCTTTAGAACTATTTTGCCTTTTAAAGTTAGTCCTCAGCACCTGTAGATACAAAGAGAAAACCCTGGCTTCCTGCTTCAATTTTCTCACCTACGTCTACTGTCGGGGAGTGACGAATGACTTGTGACGTTGATGCAGCAGGAATGAGAGCCGTTTATTGTAGGACCTGAGCGATATTTATACATTTTACACAGCTTATCTAATTAGCATAAAATAGATACAGCAGTCAACCGATAAGGAATCTCCACACTTAATAGCTTGCTTTTGTTACTTCACAAACCACTCCCTCTGGCATTTTGCCAGGCACCATCCAGACTTGTTTACAGACCTTAACAGTCTACAAAATTTGATTCTGCCTACCTGCTCATATGAATGTCAAAATGTACATTTTAATTTCTTTCAGCAGGAAATTGTGGACCTGTGGCACCTGGACCAATAGATGGTATGGTGTTCCTCACACCTAACATTAACAGGATTTAGAAAAAGGTATTGCAAGTTCTACAGATTCAAACTGAAAGACATGCATAGGAATATAGGCAGGGACTGGGAAATGAAATACTGTAAGGAGAGTAGTGGATGGGGGTATCACAGAGTGAAACAAGAAATTAACCCTGGCGACTAAGAGGAGAACCATTGTTGTGGATGCTTTGCTGGTGTGCAATCTCCTCAGCCAATGCAAGTGCCTGGAACCAAATACAAGCCCATGAATTACTTGCAAGATGAATAAATGATGAGATGATGGCTACATCTGCATACTTGACTATTAGGACAAACTTTCTAGGAAACACAGAGAAGATTGTTTCTTGATAGTAGGGGATGCTCCAGATAACTTGCTCCAGATAACTTATCTTTTATTTAGACAACACTCAACTGGGTTTCTTAGCATCCTCTATTCTTTCATTAACAGGAAAAGTAGTTCTAAAATAAAAGGTGTCGTTCTCTGACCTCATGAATTCTAGTGTTTTTGCCCTCATGATGCACTCGAGATTTTCCTGTCAAGCCCATCCTGTTCACATAGACTTTATTCTAATAAAAATCCCTCATGATCCTTTCTTTTTCCTTTGTATCATGGGGTGAAGCTTTCAAAATATATGGATGAGAGATTTTATCTAATTAGTAAAATTTATGTAGCCAACAGCACTTACTGAATAAGTAAGGAAGAGTACTCCCTGGTGCCTCACTCCTTGATTCTTGTTTAATACATGTGCTTTTTGAAGACTCCCCTTCTCACTCCTCCATAAGTTACCACTTAGAATCCCAGATGGTATGAATTTCAACCTTGATAACAAGAGAATGGTATCAAGGTTGTCTTTCAAAAGTTCCATATACCCTCAAATTTTATAATTAAACTATTGAGATATGTCTCCAAATATGTCACTTTGAAAGTTTATATTTTTACTTACTATTTATATTTTTGTGCATTTGCCTTTATGGGGAAGAAGGAAAGTAAGGTTTGAACCGAAAGCAGTTTAAGCTTTAAATTTTGACTCCTGTACTTACTAAATGTTACTTTCTATTTCTCATTTCAATTCCCCAACTGTAAATGGAGACATTACAGATAAATTAGATAAGTAATGGATAGATTCATGATAGATAGATAGATAGATAAACATATATACATTTATTCCAGACTATGTTGCTAAAATAACTCAATATATATGTGAATGTATAACAGTGATAAGCATTCATTCATAATATATCCCTGTTGAACATGAAAATTGGCCTGAAACAGCATGGTGAAAGCAGTAGAGTTACAAGTGACAAGTAATATGAGGACAGGAGAAGCAAGTAGGTGATAGGCTGACCACTACAAGTAAGGGGTGTGCCCTTTGTCCTGAAATAGGAAGCCTTTGAAAAAATATAACCAATTAAAATTTTGCCATATCCTATCTGCAATTGTGCAATTTCCTCATTTGAAATATGTAGTCAATCTCAGTTATTTTTCCCATTGTGATTGTTATTAAAAATCCTTCAACATAAAAGCATTTCTGTGATTGTTTTCCAAAGTATCTAGAAAGAGAATATTGAGGAAGATTTTTTTTTCACACTCTGCAATCATAATTAAATTAAAAAAAAAAGAAAAAGAAAAAAAATAAAAATCAAGGGATGGGATGAGTGACTTCATGGGAACCGAGAAGGAGAGAAAACAACATAAGCCTATGGAGCTTTCTTCACAAAAGAAAGAATCTTTCAAAAAACCTATGTGAGCCCAAGAAGTGTCCTTGAAGCAGTAGCCAATGGATCTTTGAGTCTTCCACAACTTTTCCAAGAGAAAAGCTGGAAGCTTTGTTGGTATAACAGTAACCAGAGTTTATACATAAAAAACTGAGAGATCCACCACTCATGATTTTGACAATACTGGGGTGAGAACTGTCTTGGTATTTTTTTTTCTTTTTGAGGAACATTTATAGAATATTTTGAATTTTTCATGTCACCAGTGATATGTAATTAAATGACACACCAATGTAAAATTAGTCTTTCAATACAATTTTTCTAAAGGTAATTATATGTAATTGAAGAGAAAAAGGTTGCTCCTACTTTAAGGTGGTGATCATATCATACCATCATTTATGATTCATATAATAATCATACCCACAGCATAATAAGATCAAAATGTGTTTCTAAGGAAGGATGCTGATTAAGTAGCATAGTATACCAAGCAATTAAAATTTAAAAAGCTTCCAGCAAAATGCCCAGTGTTTGCAAAGATATGAATTTTTGAGCCGGCTGGGAGACAATTCTCTATGGATTCCTTATATGTCTGTATGTCTTGTGTAGTAAGATATTGGCTGCTTTTGTTTTTCAAGGTATCTTTTCCTGGATGTTTGTATAGCAAACATTCTTGGAAAATACATTGTTTCCCTCCACAGCAAGGCAAGTTTGCTTATGGTCAAGAGAAAGAAAGATGAGCAAACTCCTTCCAGAAGTGTTCAATACAAAGACTGGGTTCCCTACACTCAGGGTTCCTCTCCAGCTTTTCTGTAATACATACTGAACATTCAAGCATCTCTATCAGCCCATTCACATGGCCTCCAAGAAATGTGGGGGCAAAAAAAAAACTGACACAAATGGCCAATGCTCATACCATGAGAAATAAAGTTCTTTGTGCCAGACTCAGGAGTTTGTCTTCTGCCAGCCTACAAGGAACTGCAGCAGTCTCAACTGTTACCTTCCAAATAGAATAAACTCTTGATCTTTCATAGTTTTGGCAGAGTCAAATGATCAAGAAAATCTATGATTGTTTTGAATAGCATTAATTTAATTTAAAATTTATTTAAAATGTTTTGGGATAACATTTTAATTAGGACAGATCTTTTAGTAGGACAATTTTACATGTCAAAATGTGTCATCTCTCATATGTCCTAAAGAAAGTGGGCCAATCATATTTGTGAGTCAGAGAGAATGGTATGCTAACTTAGCCCCTCCTGATTCTATAAAGAATGTACTATAAAACTGATAGGAAGAATATTTGGGATGACAAGGGACTGCTCTGATTCTGCCACCAATTGGGAGAGACCTCTTTCCACTTTAGCCTATCTAATGGGAGCCTTGGGAAAATAATATTCAAGGAAGCTCATGGTTTTTGGTCCACTACTGTTCTATTATTTCAAGATATGTAGCTGCAAACAAATTACATATTCTCTTCAAACCTAAGTTTTTATTCTCTAAAAATGGAAGTAATGACACCTTTTATGATTATTATGAGACAAATAGACAATTTATACCATTTTTTTGTGTGTATGACTTGACACAAAATAGGACCTTAAGATGCTAATTATTACCATAAGCAATTGTACTAATATAAATCATATCTACAAAAGTTTGAATTCAGCTTCTGAAGATTAGTCATTCCATAGGGACATAATAGAAAATATGTTTTTGTTGAGTCTGAATGAAATATATTCAAGAAATTCTAATATAATACCATTGATTGTACAGTTGTTTTTAAGTACATCTGATATGCTAATTGATTTCTAAAGTTAGAGAAAATTAATGATGGCACAAAGTTCTTGAGACAGAGAGAAAGAATTTGAGATCAAGAACAGGGAGAAAGTTCACACTTTCACAAGAATAAGACTCAAAGCAAACATTAAATTTCAACTGGTAACAGTTGCTCATAGTCTATTATGCTAAGTTTCCTAGAGAACAGTTATAGATGTGACAGATTTTCTACTCAGAAAATCTATATATGTATGTTAATGGCCATCTCTTCTTTGTCTAAAAAGCATTAAGCAAAATCATTGTAGTAAGCCATCCTTCAAGTCCAACTCAGAACATGTCACCTCCCAGACCCTCTCTCTGTCTCAAGAACATTGTGTCATCATTCATTTTCTCTTTCTTCAGTAAGCATGATAATTATTTTAGTAGGTACTTAAGAACAACTGTACAAAAAATGATATTAAATTTGAATTTCTTGGACAGTTAAATTCATAATCAACAAAATACATTTTCTCTTATGTCCTTGCCAACTTTTGTCTTTTTTTTAGTTTTTAAGTAATACATGACTTAGTTGCCTGTTATGATTCTACACATTTCTACACAACATTCTAACCATTTTAAATATTACATTTAAAAATAGCCAAAATCAGGAAAATATGCTAACAGACACTATTTGAAGATAAAAGAACTCAGGTAGTTACAAAATATGCAGGAATGTGCTGATTAATTAGTACATTAGACACTTAAATTGCTTCCAGTAAATATGCTAGAAGAAGTTAACACATGTATAAAAAATAATACTGTACAGCACAAATGTAGGTGTACAGAGAGAGAGGACATGAAATCCCTTTACAGAATCAAGGACAGTACCTTTAATTTCTTTCTTTTTATGATGGAATTGTTTTTCTCATGATGTTTTGTCAGGTCCTTAAAATTGATGTCATTTTTTATTAATTCTTTTTGTACTCTGATGACAGTTAATGGAATGATTTGAAAGCTATTTGCTTTACAAAAAAGAGCCAATATAGCTGCCTTTTGTGCCCATTCTTAAAGCTTTTACTTCTTTCTCTTGAAATAATTAGTGAAAGAGAAGAAAGATTGCTGTAATTACTAAGCATTATAAACTATATCTGGGTGCTTGACATTAACAGTACCTGTCATTAAAATTAGATCACTTGTCTCATTTTAAGGAAATGTTACTTTTTACTATTTTAATGATATAATCTGAAAAATATCTTGACAAGATGCTAATTCTGAAAATAGAATATAGGACCTTAAAAATATGCGTTCTTTTTGCCTTATTCAGAAATCTATAAGTAATTAAACTTGTGTCTCCAAGTATATCAATTCTTTATGATTGCCAATATAAAACTGGATGAAACTTATCAATTATTGGGCTGGGGATGTGGCTCAAGTGGTAGTGCGCCCGCCTGGCATGCGTGCGGCCCGGGTTCGATCCTCAGCACCACGTACAAAGATGTTGTGTCCGCCAAGTACTAAAAAATAAATAAATTAAAAAAACTTATCAATTATTTAATAAGAACAATTAGAGTTCAAGCATTATATTTGACATCAATTTTTTAAATAAAACAAAAAAGTTAATAATATCTTAAGTAATCAAACGGCATGCTATAAGGGCAAGGCTATTGGTAAAGGGTTTAAATACACATAATATTTCCAAGTGTTTCTTGTTCTCTATTAAATTTAACATTTGTGTTTGCAACATTTTCTTCATCAGTCTTTTATTCATTGGTATAAGAATAAGACTACAACATAGAGAATATTTTTTCTTGATTACATAGCAATTTTCTCATTATACCAATGCACTTTACCAATAAATTTATATATCTTTAACAAGTGCAATTGGAATATTGTCAAATGCAAATAGCAGAAATACTGAAGACACAAAGGGAAAAAGGTATTGTGAATAATAAAAGCATAAGTCAAAAATTATCAACAGATTTCCAGGCTGTTTTTCCAGATTTGAAAATATATAACTATCAAGTTATATTCTGAAAGAACCAAAGGTCTTAAATTATCTTAATTAAGCATTCTTACTGTGGCAAGAAAATCCACAAGCTATACAAATATATTTTTAATTAGTTGGATAATTAAATGGTTTTTAACAGCAAAATTTTATATTATGCATCTTATATTTCCATGCATGCTAGACATGGTATATAATTATGGTAAATATGAAAACCAACAATAAAAATAATACATGACTACGCACCAGCTGAATGTTTGAGAAGTTCATGTGATTCTTAAATAGCGTAATTGTATTTTACCTGATTTCTCAATGTTCACATTATCTGAGCAATTGAACGTATATCCTATACATGCAAATATACACAATACAAAAATTACATTCTAAAATTCACATTCTCATTCTTTTAATTTTTAAGGCAAGACTAGTGCATTTTCTATTTTTATGATAATGATCTGAAATGGCCAATAATATGAAATTGTGCCAAAATACTTCATGATCTTTAAAAAGATTCAGCTGTCAGCCTTTCATATTAGGTCTGCTGCGGTTAATGAATAAAGAAACATTATTATTATGTCTATTACTAAATTAAAATTTTGCACAAATAATCCACATTTGAATGTTTGCAAGAAAGTACTGTCTTTACTATCTCATTAGGGTGTGGGATAGGGATCAAAGGAAATAAAAATCATTTGACAACATTTTTTCCCATGAGTAGGGAGCCCATTAGAGAGAGAAAGAAATAAACACAGGACTGGGGTCCAGATAAGAGCTTAAGCTCTTTCTGTTCAAACCACTGGGATGTGCTATTGTAATATATTCACTGGCAAGAGATACATTACTGAGCAAATGATGTAATCTATCATATACAGAAAAACTGACTTCCCATCTACTGCATAATATGGAAAAAATGTAATGAGGACTGTCAAAATGTGAAATAGTATAAAATATATTCATCATTCACATATAAAAGAGAAGCACCTGCCCATTGCAAATACCTAAAGGTAAAGGAAAAATAGATGGAAGGGTGGTAGGGCCTCCAGTCTGGAATGGTGATGTTCATATTTACCTTATGATATATTTATTGGCTATTTTTTAACTTTAATAAGACTTGAAAAATCGTTTCAGTGAAGGTGCAAGGTGTAGACGTGTCTTAGCCAAAAGGCAATAATTACAATACAGCATAAGTCAAAAAGCCACAGGCTGTTAGAGTTCAAATTACTATTCATCCAATCCTGGTTAAATCCAGTAGGCAACTGAAGAGAAAAATCTAAGCATTTATAAATATTTATGTGTTCTATACAGAGAGGTCAGAACATTACTTCTTTTATTTACTTATTTTTCTAAAACCAAAAAGTAAAAATCTTCAAAGTCCTTCCACTGAGTGACATAGGTTTACTCTTTATCCATTTTTTCACATTGAAATATAAACATAATGTTACTAATTGATTAACCAACTACACCTGTCAAAGTCAATAAAATCATGATGAGTAAAACCAATAAATGCTTCAAATGGGTTATGTGAATTGTTTTCAAGAAGAAAATATAAACATGGAGAATTACATTCTAATTTTTGCACACCTATTTTAAAGTATAACCAGATGAAAATCTAATAAATCATTTGGGATTTGCAAGCAGCATACAAGTTTGAAACACTTTTACTAGAGAGTGACCACTTCTTTATATGTAGTTTTTCTGCTCACCATTCCAACTAGAGGAAGGAAATTTCTGTTATTCTGAATTTCATATATTCAGATTACTTCAGTTGTATTTATTTATTTACGTTATTTTTTCTTTTTATTTCTTCTAATTAGTAATATATGACAGGATATATTTTGACATATTATACATATATAGAATGTAATTTCTCATTCTTCTAGTTGTACATAATGTAGAATTACAGTGGTTGTGTATTTGTTCATGCACATAGGAAAGAAATATCTGATTCATTCTACTATCTTTTTTTAAAAAAAGACAGTGTCTTGCTATGTTTCTTACACTGACTTCAAATTGTTATTTGTTTTAAAAAAATTCTTTCCTTAAAATCTTAGTATTCATTATTGAATGTTATAAAAATTACCCAGGTTTTCAAATCTACTGACAACTCATAGCAAAAGTAGTAAAACAATTTTTAATCATTTACCAAACTTCAGTCCATAGAAACTGATTCTTGTAATCTCTAAATCATTCTAGAAAATTTCCAGAAACAGGTAACTATATGGAGACAGAGTATATGCTTTCCTACATAGGAAGATCTCTCAAGTAAAAGAAGCTGTTGAAATAAAATTCAAGGCCTCAGAAAAAAGTTTCATTTATTTGGTAAAAAATTTCAAAGGGTAGATTTTTCACTCCAGACAAGAGAAATGTTTTGAGAATTTAAGCTCATTATTTATTTGCCTGAGGGTAATGAGTTCTCTGATGATGGAAATGAACATTAAAATATATGTTAGTTATCCATTCAGTTGCTGAAAATATTTCCTCATTGAAAGGTGAAATAGGGAAAAAACATTAACATGCTTTAAAATTTTGAATCCTATGGTTGGTTCAAAGAAAAAGACATATAATTTTATAAAATTATATTACTTTTTTCCCATTCTTTCTCATTTCATTAAATTAAGTAGGTTTCTTAGATAACTCAAAGAGATTGTAAATGATTAAAACTCTGAAAAAAAAAGCTGTAGCTAGAGTATGGGAAAATTATAATTTTCATTTAGCAATGATGAGAATTTAATTATTATAAATATTCTTTAGGATCTTAGGAATGTGTGTCAAGAATTATTTTCTAAAAAATAACATACAAGGATATCTCAGAGCTATACATGGGATAATTAATATTACTTATGGCTACAAATTTGAAACAATTTAGCAATGGCTGATAAATTATAGTTCATGGAATAAGAGACAACCACTAAAAGCAATGATGTGGAACTATATTTATTTACACGAAATGATGAGAAAACTTATCTATATAAAAACCAAATCTCTCTTTCTGTGATTAAATGCACATCAATATAAATACACCTACAGAGACACATTTAGACTCAAAGTGAAACATGGATATCAACATTTACATTTTTCTTTATTTTTCTCTGCATTATTTAGCCTTATTAAAAGGGTATATATTTTCAACAAATAATTATTGAATTATTCAATAGCTGAAATCAGTTTATGTTAGGAAAGGAGTATCTAAAAAAAGGAAGAATGAAGGAAAATATGTTGATTGATACAGAGAAAAATGAATCCAAGTCAGCACACAAGATTTAATATATAAAAATCAATTGAATTAATATGAGCAAAAGAACAATTGCATTCATAATAGTAGTAAAAACAATCCAATGCTTAACAATGTATTGAACATATTAAATAAACACTGAGTTACTGCTGCATGAATGCCAGGCCCCACTTCAGGCACAGAAACATCAGGCCCCCATCTTCATGGAATTTCCATGAAGGTTGTGTTCCTTAAACATTCTAGATAACATTTCAATAAATATTCTTTTACAAGTAACTTTTCAAAATTAAATGCTGTTACATGATTCTATAAAATTGTATTCTAGGACATTTGAGTTTTAAAATTGTGATCAGCATGGCTAAATGTTTTGCAATGAAATGGTACTCTGAGTATGCGCTTATATATAAGCAATGGAAAAACCTGATTATGTACTTACTTAAACCTAACATTTTAAATAGTCCTAAATTTGAAGTAATATCAATTTCAAAAATAATCATACAAAGAAGGAAATAAAAAACAAAAGGATAATTATCAAATATGCTAGTGCAAGAAGCAAAGGTCTTCGCTATTTAAATTAGAAAAAAAGTGTATTCATTACTAAATTTTCCAGTAGTCCTTCCTCATGTACAATAAGAGTTAAGTCCTATATTTTTCAAAACTGAATAAATTTTAAAAACTAAATCAGATCTTTTAAAAAATTATCCATATTAAAAAAATTGCCTCCTTTCACTTGAAAGTATAGCAGTATGTTACCTTATTAAAATACCAATATGTAAAATATATGTCATTAGTAAAGAAAAAATTAAAAGTCTTCTCAACATCGAGGTTAGTAGGTTTATAAAAGTGACATAGTTTAGACACATAAGATTATTTAGTTAACTAAAATATTAAAGAAAGGCCATCAAAAAAGTAAAACATCCCTCTTAAGCATAAGGCTTAGGTAGGAGGATCAGAAGTTGGAGACCAGCCTCAGCAACTTAGTGAGGCCCTGAGCAACTCAGCGAGACTCCGTCTCTAAATAAAAAATAAAAAGGGCTGGGGATGGGGCTTGGTGGTCAAGGGCACCTGAGTTCCTGGTACCCAAATACATAAATAAATAAATAAGTACATAAATAAATAAATAAATAAATAAATAAATAAGACTAAAAAGTCTACTTGGGGAGCTTTTGATTTAATGCTGAAGGAAAGAGAATGCAGTGGAAGTGTGCAGCGTTTGGAAGTGAGGAGATGTCATGGGACCCTGTTTTTCCCCCCACAGACATCTGATTTCCTTGTGGCTGGCTGTCTTCCTGCAGTGCCTCTCTGGGGGACTGACTCTGCCCCTTGATCTTCCCCAGCAGGTCCCCATAAGCACTCAACTATGGGGCTCTTGCTTTCTCTCTCTCCCCCCTGTCTCTTTCTGTCTCTGTCTCTCTCTCTTTTGGGACCATGGCTGCTGGGCCACCCCCAGCCCCTGTATGACACTAATGCTGAACTGAAGAGTTCTAATTCTGAACTGTGTGCAGAAGCTAAGCTTTGTGTCACATTGAACTTAGGATTTTTATTTTTAATTTTTGGTACCAGATATAGCACCCAGAGGCATTTAACCCCTGAGCCCTGTCCTCAGCCCTTTTTATATTTTCTTTAAAGACAAAGTCTCACCGAGTTGCTGAGACCTTGTACAACCACACCTGGGTTTTATGTTTAAATTTTTTCTCTCCATTGTTTTTTCTTCATTTCTCCTTTTCCCTTTTTATTTCCTATTTTCAGGGTCTCACTATGTTTCCCAGGCAGTCCTGGAACTCCTGGATTCAAACCATCCTCTTACCTCAGTATGCTGAGTAACTATGGCTACAGATGTGTGCTATTATGCCTGGCTTACTTTTCCTTATTTAAACATGTGCCAGTGATTTTATTTAACTCATTAATTAAACATATGAACAGTATTTCAGCAGCTCAGGAGGCTGAGGCAGGAGGCTCACAAGTTGGAGGCCAGCCTCAGCAACTTAGCCAGACCCTTAGCAACTAAGTGAGACCTTGTCTCTAAATAAAATATAAAAAGGGCTGGAGATGGGGCTCAGGGGTTGATGGCTCCTGAATTCCATTCCTGGTACCAAAAAGAACCAAAAAAAGTGTAACCAGTAATGTAGGACAACCTTTCAAATTCCTGAATATTATTATTTTTAAGATCTTAAATTTAAAAAAACCCACCATTTTTCTAGGCTGGGGAAGGGGTTCAGTGGTAGAGCACCCACCTAGCATGTGTGGGGCCCTGGGTTCAATCCTCAGCACCTCATAAAAATAAGAATAAAAATAAAATAAATGTATTGTGCTCATCTACAACTTAAAAAAAATAATAAATTTTTTTTTTTTTGTGAGACAGAAACGTGATAAAACTGGCCTTCACACAGTTGCTTGTGTTGGAATTGCTCAGCGGGAATTAAAATGCTTTAAAATTTGAAAAAGTAGAGGTCACCAGGGTCCTTGGTTGGGAGTGGCCCCTGGGGTGGGGTGGGTAGGGGACACAGCAGGGGCTTTTGAGGGCAGCAGTTGAAGAGAAATTTCTAGATCCTGCCACAGAATGAAAGAGCAGGCCGTGACCTCCCCTCAGACATGAGCCTGCTGTCCCCACACATTTGACTTCCTGTGAAGCTGAAGAGGGATGGAGAGAGGGTCATCTGTGCCCGATTGTGTCACTCCCTTGACATGATAAAGGTCCCTGTCAGGGACTTAGAAACCTAAATCAGCAGATGAAACCCATGTCCTTTGTTCTGTTGTGGCTAGAGACACCACCCTCAGTTTGCCCCCTGGCCCACAGCTGGGCCCACTGTCCACAGGTTCTTCCTCTGTCTGCTGGTCACCACCAAGAAACTTCTAGACAAATATGAGTAGCTGAGAGACAGGGATGCCTTTCTACACCTCCTGGGGGAATTTCATGTTGCTGTCCCCTCACAATGAATATAGGCAGACATTCCATTTGGAGGAATTTCCTCTTTGCAGAATAGAAAAGTTTCTATAAAAAAATGAAAGTAGACTTGAAAGCCAAGAATTTTCCAAGCAGGACAGAGTTTTCTGATACCTTCATGTTGTCTGGGAAATTTCTTTTCTTTTCTTTTCTTCTTTTTTTTTTTTTTTTTTTTTTGTACCAGGGATTGAATCCAGGGGCCCTCGACCTCTGAGCCCCATCCCTAGCCCTATTTTGCATTTGATTTAGAGACAGAATCTCCCTGAGTTGCTCAGGGCCTCAGTGTTGTGGAGGCTGGCCTCTAACCAATGATCCACCAGCCTCAGCCTCCAGAGCTGCTGGGACTTGGGGTGTGCACAGCTTCTCCGGACTTTGTTTGAGAAGTTTGTCTTGGGGTTCAGGAGCTGGAAATTTGTTTCATCAAACACAGAATGAGGCTTCTCTTTTGGGTGTTTTCCAAAAGCCCCATTAATAGGCTCTCAGGTGGATCCCAGGCAGAGGAGAGCTTACCCTTAGCTTCCAGTCTTGAGTGTCCCTGTCCTTGTTGGGTTTCTGAAGAAGAGAAGGCAAGGGATGGCGTGATAAGATAATGCCCCCCTTGAACAGTGGGAAGTGGCCTGAGTGTCTGATCCTGTGGCCATGTGTCTCTGCTTTGGGACATTTCCATATCAGCTCAAAAGGAGCCTGATGGTGGCCTGCAAGCAGAAGTCATCTGTGACCTCCCCATTTGTCAGGAGAGCAGCGACCCTCAGCTCTTCTATTTTTTTTTTTTGAGGCGGGGCACCAGGGATTGAACCTGGGGCACCTAAGCACGGAGCCACCTCCCAGACCTTTTTTGAATTTATTTGGAGACAGGGTCTCATTGAGTTTATCAGGGCCTCACTGGGTTGCTGAGGCTGGCCTCCAGCTTGCCCTCCTGCCTCGCCATCCTGAGCTGGTATGAAAGGCATTGGCCACCGCTCCCTGCAGTGTTGCTCTCCAGCCATGATGGTGTCACTGGGTTGTACTGTAAGGTGACTTGTCAGTTCTTGTGCTGTGGCGAAGGTACGAAGGTTGTTTGTGGGGAGGAGATGGATGTGAAGAGAAGGATGGTCCCATTTTGCACTGTGTCCCCATCAGCCATCCCTCCCAGAGCTGCGGATAAAGGAGGCCAAGCTGGTCTATGAGGGGAGGTGACCGAGCTGACGCCATGTGGGACCGAGAACCCCGTGGGCGGCTACGGCAAGACCATCAGCCACGTGATAATAGGGCTCAAGACAGCCAAGGGCATCAAGCAGATCAAGGGGAGTCTTTCCTGAGCCCTGTCCTCAGCACTGTGGCACCGGGCAGGTGGTGTGACCTCTGTGTCCCTCTTTCCTTGCCCTCTGCACTGTCGATGCCATATGGGACACTCAGGATAACATCGTGTAGTACAAAGGGACACCTCGTAGAGGGCATGGATGTAGTTCCCTTCATGAGGTAGCTCTTTGTTTTCTTATTACTCCTGGGAGTTGTGTGATTAAGAAATTTTTTCTGCCATCTCATCTGCCACATGATGACTATTGGCCACCCAGTCACAGTGGAGCACGCCTGTCATCCCAGCCACTCAGGAGGCTAAGGCAGGAGGATCACAAGGTGACGCCAGCCTCATCAATTTAGTCAAGGCCCTGAGCAGCTCAGGGAGATCCTGTCTCCAAATAAAATAACAAATGGGCCTGGGGACGGGGCTCAAGGGTAAGTCACCCCTGGTTTCAATTCCCAGTACTGCCCCCTCACCTCCCCAAAAAGTCAAAGTGGACATAATTTTGTTTTCTTTTTTCTTTCTTTTTCATAATATTTTTACTCATCCACTGTTTTTATGATTGACTCACACTAGGTCTGTACCTGTCTTTTGCTACATAGCCATGTACCCTGCTGCAGGCTTGGGGAAGTATTTTACCTGTGGCTCCTCACAGCTGTGTGCCTGTGTGTGCAGGTGCCATGAATCTCATTTCCCTGTTTTCCAGATCAACTCTTCAGGTTCAGAAAGAGGCTTCACAGTCATCCTGTGTCCAGTGCTGGCTGAGGGCCAGGGTGACTGTGAGTCCCTTGGTGCTGGGTGACCCTGTGAGTCCTCTGAGCTCTCTGTGGCTCAGTTTTTCATCTCTAGACCACTCTCCATCCACCATAGAATCTCTCCATCTTTCCCCCTTTTATAATTTGATGGTTCTTTGATTCTCTGAGGTGGTTTCTGGGTCAATGCTTTATGGAGATCATGAAAATGTCACTTCTTCCAAGGGCTATTTTTCTGTTTTCTAAAGGGGCCTTAATCTCAGGAGCTTGGCTCTGCAAACCTCTCTCTCTCTCTCTCTCTTTAATCACTCACCACATCCCATCCACCCTGGATTAATGAAGTTCTGAGAAGGTGGAACCTTCTCAGGAATGACACCTCGAGCCAGTTCATCTGGTAAATCAACCCTATGAAAGTGCCTGAGAAGAAAAGATAAAATTTGACCTCTTCCACATAGGAGAGAGGACACAGGAACACAGTGGAAATTTGAGACATCCATCAGTCTGCATCATCCAGCTTCTTGAAAAAAATAGCCTAATGGAGAACAGGAAAATTTTCTTCCAAAACAAAGGTGGTACCTACCTCTGATCCCAGCAGCTCGGGAGGCTGAAGCATGAAAATCGTGAGTTCAAAGCCAGCCTCAGCCAAAGCAAGGAACTAAGCAACTCAGGGTTACCCTGACTCTAAATAAAATGCCAAACAGGGCTGGAGATAGGGCTTGGTGGTCGAGGGCCCCTGAGTCCAATCCTTGGTACCACCAGCCCACCAAAACCCAAGTCCTTCTGGGCAGTTTCCACACATGGATGAGATATTGGGACAGAAGAAGCTCAGGTGCATTGTGTGGAGTTGTGAAGTGTCTGAGTTTGAAGGAGGCTTACCAATCTTGGCCTGGGGACTCCCCAGCCCTGGTCCTGTTTGCACAGTGCCCCAAGGAGGCCAGAGAGGCTGGACCCTGGTGAGCTTCTGGCAGCTCTTTTGGGGTGCATTTGGAAACATAATCCACCCATTTTAAGTGTTTGTGCGGCCCACAGGATTTTGATGCATGACATAGTTTACACTCCTCATCTTAATTCTAGAACATTGTCATGAGCTTCCAAGGGACTTCATTCCCATGAATGGCCACTTGCTGTCCCCTCCCCTGGCCTTTAGCCACCACAAACCAACTTTGTTTCTGGATTTGCCTTTTGGGGGGCCCCTCCTGCCGAGAGAGCCCTGCACTGGGTGTTAGTCTGTGTCATGCCCCCTGTCACCCCACTTTGACTCTGGACACGGTCTGTGACAGATCTCAGGTGTGTTTCCACAGGGTGGCCGTCTGTAGCAGCTGCTCTGGAAGCTCAGCCTCAGGACCTGTCTGCCAGCTGGGTCCTGCAGAGGGTGCTGTTCTTGCCCAGTGCACACCCCTGGGGAAGAGCAAGGCCCCATAGAGCACTGTCATTCTGAGATGGTTGTGCACAGCCCCGAGGGGCAGGAGGGTGCTAGAATTTGCTCTTTTGTGGTCCTGGGGCTCAAATCCAGGGCCCTGGCCATAGCAAACTAGTGCTCTGCCATTGAGCTGGGCCCCAGCCCCAGGGCCAAGCTATGTTGTCTAGACTGGCCTCCACCTTGGTGATTCTCCTTCCTCAGCCTCCCGACGCAGACAGTTTTGGGGGATTCCAACTTATGTTTCCCCTTCTGAGCTGGACTCTTCTGTGGATGCTTCTGGGTGCTGCCACACAAAGGAGGAGACTGAGCCCCAGAGAGCCAGAATCACGGGCCACATCAAACGCAGCCTCAGGTGGCTAAGCAGGAAGCTCTGGTGTCGCTAACCCAAGGACTGGAGGTGTAGTGGTGATCCTGGGGGTGCCGTGGGGCATGGCCATGGACACATGTCCCCTCTAAGGGCAGCTGTGTCTCTCTGAGAATGCTTCTACCACTTTGCAACCCCTGAAGGCAAGGCAAGGAAGAGTAATGTTGACGGTGTCTTGTCCCCTGCAGGCAGACATGGTCACCCTCAGGTTCACCTCCTGGGGTGGTAACCCCCCAGTCCAGGCTCTTGTGCCCAGCCACATACCCTCATACCCACCCACTTCTAGGGTCGCTGACTACCTCAGGTGTCTGTCTATATGTCTGTCTCTCTCTCATGTTTAGTCCTGTGAACTGAACCCATAGTGCTTAAGCAGGGAGCCAGAAGCCTGCCCTTTTTATTTTGCTTTGTATTGTTTTGAGATACAGTCTCCCCTCACTAAGTTGCTGAGTCTGCCCTTCAACTTGGTGATCCTCCTGCCTCAGCATCCCGAGTCCCTGGAATTACAGATGTGAACCGCTGTGCCTGGCCCCTCAGGTCTCTTTTGGAAAGGTGCCTTCCCTTGGGGGTCAGAAGGAATTGGAACGTGCATCATGGTTGTCTGAGTCCCCCTTTGTCTGGTTGGTCTTGCTTGAACTCGACCCCAGCATTTTTGAAAGTCTGCAGAAGAACTTGTGAAGTCCAGGGACATCATCTACATGGATGACATCAACATCAGGGATGTGAAGGTATGCTCCCCGAGAACAGTGCCATGCCTGAGGGTCTGCCAGAGAAAGACCTGGGTGACCAGGACATCACTTTGCTCAGTGGGGGTGGGTGGGGGAAGGTAAGCTGCTGTCCCTTTACCTAAGTCACCTTGACATTTCTGTCTTCCTCTCCTAGTGACTTAAGCAGGCAGAGTGTTCAAGACCCAAACCCTGTGGGGGACAGGGACCAGTCAGCCTTTGTCCCTTCCTGCTGCACCAGGCGGCATCTTCAATCTTCCTTTATCTCCCTGTTGTCCCTCCCTGAGTCCTGAGCCTGGGGACTTCACCACGTGGCTCCTCCTCTATCTGCTGCTGCATCCCACAGTGGCTGCACCTCCCTGATTTATGGATGAGCCTAAGGCCTCATGTCACCCATAAATTACCACCTAGAAGAGCCTGGGCCCCCTGCTCCAGTGAGTCCCCTGGATGCTCCTTTATCAGGAGTAAAAAAGAAAGGGATTCAACTCAGGGGCTCTTGACCCCTGAGCCCCGTCCCCAGCCCTATTCTGTATTTTGTTCAGAGACATGGTCTCAACTGAGTTGCTCAGGGCCTTACTAAGTCACACTCTCGGGGTTTTCTGTCTTTCTGGTTCAACAGGAGATGGGCCTGGGCCTGCTCAGCGCAAGTGGCAGGAGGGCCTCTTCCACCCCAGCAGTTGAGGGCCATGGGGACAAGTTCTCGAGAATGCATGCTGGGGTAGGAATTAGAAAAGAACCCTGTGGTCCAAGTGTCTCAGGATGGCTAGAGCCAGAAGTGACCCCCCAGTTCCCCATACTGGCTGCTGAGTGGCAGACAGTGGGAAATTCAGTGGCTCTCAATGAAGAAGCCCTGGCTCAGGAGCTAGGGGACCACAGTACCAGGCCACCCCTGGGTCCCTGCCACTGGCTGTTCCCTTGCCCATGAAATCCGAGTGAATGGCCCAGGCTCATGGGCAGCATTCTTTGGTCCCCCCAAGTCCCCTGATGTGACTGAACAAGATCAGGGCGAAAGTGCTTCCTGCAGCCTTGAGGGCAGCTGGTGTCAGCCTGTCCAGCTTCTGGGGGAGCTCAGGGCACCCTGGGTGGCATTGGGGACCAGAGGTTCTGCAGCCACCACCTGATAGTGTAGAAGTCCCCTCTCCGGGTCCCCTTACTTGATCTCCTCACTGGGTCCCCATTACTGGGTCGCCTCACTGGGTCCCCCTATCTGGGTCCTGCCTGGCTGGCTGAGGACTTCACATGGAAACATGGCACCCCCTGCTGGGAAGCCCTGTTCACAGTCCCCCAGGGTCCCTGGCCTGGCCAGCAGGTGTCTTCAGAGGGTGCTACTCTGTCCACCCTGAGCCCCAGAGAAAGTTCCATGGGAAGGTGGCTCTGACCCGAGAACCTGCCTGTGGGGATGGAGCCCCGTGGTCTCCAGAACAGGACCCTGGTGCCCAGTCCCGGGGTCATGGTCGAGCAGCACTGAGGGATGTGACCCTGCCCCCCAAGCCCAGGAGCAGGGGCTGTTACCTGGTGTCCAGGGAGCACGCAGCCCAGAAGCAGGCTGGGCTGTGACCAAGGCTGGACTGGGTCAGGAGCTGGGGCTCTGGGCAAAATGGGGTTGTGGTGGGGGCGGAGGAGTATCTGGGACATGGGCACACTGTGGGTGACTCCTGACCTGCTGCTGACAGGCTGCTCACCAGGGGACCTTCCAGCTCCCTGCCCTGCTGACCCTCGTCTGACTCTGGGGCCCATGAGGGACAGGGGGAGAAGGTACAGTGTTGGCTGAGGGCTTCTTCTCCTGACTTTCCACATGGGCCCTCTGGGGCAGTGGAACATCTTGATGTGCTGAGAGCCCATGGGGCTGTCCTGACTCGGGGACCTTCCCAGGCCAGAGCCAGAAAGTGTCCACCCAAGCAGCTCCTGGCTTCAAGGCCCAACCCCACCCAATGCATTTAGAGACAGTGTCTCACTGAGCTGCTTATTTAGTACCTCACTTTTGCTGAGGCTGGCCTCCAGCTACAATCCTCCTGCCTCAGCCTCCCAAGCTGCTGAGATGAGAGGCGTGGGCCTGTGCAGTATCCAGTCTTTTTAAAAATCTTAGATGTTGAGTCTGGACAGCGGCCTTGACCTCCTCATTTCCTTCTGTGTGGGGCTAAGGAGGAAGATCAGCAGCTACTGTGCTAGGCCAGCTCCAGGTCATAGGCGTCAGGCCATAGGCAGTGGTATGGCCTGGTCCCAGTGGAAGCCTGTGGCCTAGTCCCAAGTGAGGCTTTGAAGAGCAGCCCTCTGGATATGCAGCTCCTACACCCTGGAAAACTCCAGTAGCACTTAGTGTGCCCACAAAACTGCAAAAATGCCACCATAGTCGGTTTTAGAATGCTGCCACCCCTGTCCCCATCAGCTGTCCACAGCCCCTCTGCTGCTGTGGCCTGTCCATCACCCCGACCTCAGGCAGCGGAAGGCTGATTTCTGTCCCTTAGCCTTATGTGGTTGTGTGAGTGGTGTGACTGACAGGCTTCACCCCTGTCCTCCAGGCTCTTGAATCTCCTGTGGCTGAGGAGCACCCATTGTGTGGGGCCTTCACCAGCTCATGGATCTGTGCACTCATCAGTGCTGAGAGCCATAGCCAAGTAGGAATGACGCATGGCATTTTTGGTTGAAAGGTGACCCTGCTCAGGGATTAGGGTGGCTCCAGGTTTAGGGTGGATCCTGCTGGATTAGGGTGGCTCCGGGTTTAGGGTGGATCCTGCTGGGAATAGGGCATATCCTGCTGCCTCAGGCGCCCACTCCTTGAGTTCCCTTTGAGTTCTCGAGGGGTTCTGAGAGAATTGGTATGCAGAGCCTGGTGGAGGGAGTGTATTTTCCCAGAACGTGCGTGTAGAGTGCCGGTTAGAGTTCGGGAATAAAAAGTTGCTGTTTGACTCCACAAGGCTGTGTGATGGCTCGGTTATTTTGTGCCCAGCCAGACTGCGGCATATCAGCTCGAACCCGTCGGGGGGTTTGGCTGTGGGAGTAATACTGTTGCAGATGTGTGGGGACTGCGGTTTTTTTCTTTTGGATCTGTGTGGAGGGGTGGAGCTGCTGTGTCACATGGCGCCTCTGACCTTTCAAGGAACTGCCAATAGGATGGCTTTATTGCCACACTCCTACCAGTAATGTCTGGAGGTCTTGGTTTTTCCACGTGCCACTTGACATCTTTTACTGTCCACCATAGATGTCCTTGTGGGTGTGCGGTGGCCTATCACTTGATTTGCATTTGCCAAGGGCCAGTGAGACTGCATTTTTTGTGTTTTACTGGATATTTGTATATCTTTGTAGAAATATCTGTTTTTATCCTTGACCCTTTTTTATTATGTTATCTTTTTATTATTGAATTGTAAGAGCTCTTTATATATTGAGGATACAAGACCTTTTCCATGTGTGTGATTCGTGAGTATTTTTTTTATTCTTTGAGTTGTCTTTTCAGTGTTTGAACAGGGTTTTTGACATTAACGAGATTTGAATTTTGATTTAAAGCTCCAGTTGATTGTCCTGGAGGTATATGTGGCTCAGTGTTAGAGTGCTTGCCCAGTGTGCCCAAGGCCCTGGGTTTCACATCCAGCATCACATTCACATACAAAAATCAAAGAATTGCAGTTTATCTGCTTTTTCTTTTGTGTTTTTGGCCTCATATTTAAGATATCATTGTCCATCCAGGAGCAGTGGCACACACCTGTAATTTCAGAGGCTGAGGAGGCTGAGACAGGAGGATCACGAGTTGGAGGCCAGCCTCAGCAAGGACCTAAGCAACCCAGCAAGATCCTGTCTCTAAACAAAAATTAAAAGGGCTGGATCTGGGGCTCTGTGGTGGAGCCTCCCAGCCCCAAACAAAATCAATAAAATAGGGGTTCTTGGGGCCTCATCCTCCTGTGCTGAAATTACAAGTGTGCAACACTGTGCCTGGGGCCCGGTCACTGTTGATCATGTTCTTTCTCCTCTGAAGGATCATTAAGATCCCCCAGATGGAGGGGATCCACATCAGTGAGAAGGCACTAAACCACCTGGAGGAGATGGGCACCAAGACCACTATGAGGTGAGGCGGTGGCCTCCTGGACCCAGGTGGAGGCTGCACAGGGCTCAGGCTATCTCTGGGCTTCCAGGTGTGACAAGTCCTGGGACATCCCAGAGAAGCTACCTAGCTTAGACTGCTGAGCGTCTGAGGTTGGTTGTGAAAGATAGATTGATGAGAGAGGTCCCCTTGTCCTGCCGCTGACACTCCCTCTACAGGAGGTCACCAACTCTGTCACCATCCTCTGGGACAGGAGATGGACAGAACCAGAACCTAGGCTCCCTGGGAGACTCGTCAGCACAGCCTCTCCCCTGGCCCCTGGCCCCTTGCTCCTGTCCAGATGCATGAGGACAGTGGGCTCTCCAGACCAGGAAGGGAGTCCTCTACAGTCCATGAGGCCCTGTGACCCATTTTCTTACCCCCACATGTCCCTTGGTTCCAGCTGAGCCTACAGCTGAAGCCTCCTGTGTGGTGGCTTCACTGAATTTTAACCTCTCTTAGCTGGAGACCCACAGGAACGGGGCCTTGATTCTGTTGATTTATTGTGACATTGGGCTAAGGAGCAAATCCAGGGCCTTGCAAGTGCTATGCAGGTACCCTACCACTGAATCCTGTCCCCAGCCCTCTTTTGCATTTTATTTAGAGATAGGATCTCGCTGAGTTGCTCAGGACTCGCTAAATTGCTGAGGCTGGCCTCCAAATTGCCATCCTCCTGTCTCAGCCTCCAGAGCCTTTGGAAAGCCACTGTGCCTGGCTTGAGGAATTTCTAGACTAGGGTTAAGATGTGAGGACCAGAACTTATGTCACACTGGTGGCCTTCCTGATGGGGCTATGACTGTGATGTTCCCAGTTGTGGAAGCTCTCTCCTTTGCTGGCTCCACAACAACCAGCCAGAGCCTGCAGGGGGCCCAGCTGGAAGAGTCCTGCTGCCCGTGGACCTGAGGGGGGACCTCTGGGCCTGGATGGACTCCTGGCCCAACTGTCCACTGCAGGTTCTTGGTGCAGCTGTTGACTCCAGGCAACATGCTGGCCAAGATCAATGGGAAGGACAGCATCAAACAAGAGCCCATGGAGGAGACCAGCAAGTTGTTCACAACGCCAAATCCTCAGCCAAGATCCTGGATGACCAGCAGGAAAAGTCCATGAAGGGACCAGGGAGGCTCTCCATGGAGACTGCGTCCCCACGAAGGCAGCGTGTACCACCTGGGCCGGGCCTCCCCTCTCCCATGAGCTCTGCGGTGTGGTTAGTTCTGTCTGAAGAGTTTTTTGTTTTAAATTATAACTATTTGGGGATTGTTTTGCTGGAATCCTCCCTCCCCTGAAGTGCTTTCAAATAATGTCTTAAAAGTTATATGGACACCACCCCTCCCCCTCCATCTCCCTCCCTTCCTCCCTCTCTCTCCCTCTTTTAACCTTTTTTTTTTAGGGGCAAGGAATGACTAGGATTAAACCCAAAGACATTTTTATTCAGAGACAGGGTCTCACTGAGTTGCTCAGGGCCTTGCTGAGTTGCAGAGGCTGGCCTCCAAACTGTGATCCTCCTGCCTCAGACTCCCAAGCCACTGGGATGACAGGCGTGTGCCACCATACCCAGTTGGCCATATCTTAATTATCTACTATTGTTATACATATTTCTTCCAACATGGCTTGGGCTCAAGGCCAAAGGTGTGGTTCTGGGCACTATCCCCAGGAAGGGTGCCTCTGTGTTTTCCACTGTGTGCTGTTGAAATTTCTCTGAGGTCAGGCCCTGGGACAAGCTCACTTGTCACAGGAGACAGTGGGGTCCAGGGTGAATTCTAAGCTTTACCTCCACCTCTGTCCACAATCTCCTCATCCACTCTGTCCCATGTCCCCACACCCTGGCTGCTGAGGTCCTGCCCATGTGGGGGATGCCTCTGTGTGCTCATGCAGACTGTGCTCAGCCTATTGGGAAGGAACCTTCTGGTATGTCCAGCTGTCAGAGACTGACCCCTCCCACTCACTCAGTGGCCTTCTAACCCTGAAATGGTCAGTGATGGGGATATGCTAAAGGGACCAGGAGTCAACAGAAGGCTCTCAATGGCCCAGCAGGACCAACCTGAGCAACCAGAGAGAGTCGTTCTGGGTTTTAACCCAGTGCGCAGTGATGTGAGTCACACTGACATCACAGGAACTTGGTCAACACAGGGGGCTGGGCTCGGCCACCTGTGGGCTCCAAGTCAATGAGGTAAATGTGCAGCCCAGGAAGCCAAGCCCATGATGCTGCCCTTCACAGGTAGATAGGAGAGGAGGGACCATGTGGGTGTGAAGCGTCCCCTCGACCCAGTCAGGAGGTGGTGGTCAATGCCAACTGGAAGTGTCTGCAGCAAGAGCCTTGACAGACACAGGGTATGGTGGACTCCCCACACCCAGGGTCCCAGTCAGGCAATGAGCTCAGCTGAGGGACATAAGCACAGTACCTGACAAGTCCTCCCTCAAACTGGTGAAGTCACCCAGAACAAGGGAAATTGAAGAAAAGGTTACATCCCAGAGAAGCCTCTAGTGATGAAACAACAAGGTCCCTGGCTGGGATTTTATGACAGAAAAAAAGGGGCATCAGGTAAAACGGAAGGTGGTGGGTGCAGGTGGTGATGGTGCAACTATAAAAAATGATGGGTGACACACAGGAACGCACTGCTACTGTCACACTGCTCTGCAAATCTAAAACTGTTCTAAAATTCTAAGTTGCCCAGGGCCTCACATGGTCGTCAAAAGTTCCAAGAAGTCATGTGCGGTGGGGTCGGCCTGTCATCCCAGCAGCTCCAGAGGCTGAGGCAGGAGGATTGCAATTGGAGGCCAGCCTCAACAATTTAGCCAGGCCCTAAGCAACTCAGGGAGACCTTGTCTCTAAATAGAATATAAAAAAGGACTGAGAATGCAGCTCAGAGGTTGAGTGACCCTGGGTTCAATCCCTGATACCCCCCAAAAGATGGAAGCCAACTGGCCATGAGAGCCCAGAGCACCCTGGGCCGCACCCCCTCCCTTGGTGCTTGGAACTGGCCTCACTAGAGTCCTGGGTATTTGGAGGTTGTGGTCTTCAGATCTGACCTCTAAGGGCAGGTTTCACCCCGGCCCCACCTCTGACCCACGCCCCAACCTTTCCCAGGAACAGGCCAGAGGCTGCAGTGACAGCAGGCTCCAGCTGTGGGTTGGGACAGAGATGCCCTGGTGACCAGAGGGGTCTTCTCATTCCTGCTCCACAGGTGTTGGGGAGGTGGCCAGCTGGCTCTGGGCAGAGGTGCCCCTGGGTGGGCAGGTGGGATGGCTGAAGGGCCTGATGACCACATTCATCTCCCAGAGGAAGTTTTGACCAGTGATAGGCAGTGTCTCCATCCATGATGGGCAGGACACAACCCAGGCAGGAGCAGGGGATTTGTCACCTCTTATTGCTGTGACATGCCATCTAGCGGCCATGACAGCACCCCCATTTTTGGTGCCATTTCAGCTTGAGCCTGAAAAATGGTTGTGATGTTTAGGTGAAGCGGGGGGGGGGGGGGGGGGGGCTGGTCCCCGGAAGTGGTTGAGGTGGTCAGAGCTGGGCTCAGGCTCTGGGGTGCCTCCCAGCATGGGATTGGGTGACCCATCAATCCCAGCTTCCTGCCCACTCTCAGGGGTCTCAGTGGGAGTGGGAACCCAGAACAGGAAGGGCTTTTTTTTGTTGTTTTGGCACCTGGGACCGAACCCAGGGTCCCTTACCCACTAACACCATCTCCAGCCTTTTTTATATTTTATTTAGAGCCAGGGTCTCGCTGAGTTGCTCAGGGCCTCTCTAAGTTGCTGAGGCTGGCCTCCAACTTTCAATCCTCCCCCCTCAGCCTCCCAAAATGCTGGGATGACAGGTATTTGCCACCCAGCCAGGCTCCTTTCTGTTATTGAGCCTCGGTTTCCACATCTGTAAGATGGGCCTCTGTCTCCTATCGCTGGAGGGTGTGATCATATCCCATGGACCTGGGAGGTGATGTGTGATCAGCCACCCAAGCAGCCTGGATTAAGAGGAGCCCCCAATCCTGGTCGCTCCAGGAAGAGAACCCGGCAGTCTGTCAACAAGGAGACCCCCTTGGTGGTTCCACCCTTCCCTCCCAGTGATAGACCCAACCTGATTTTCTCTTAAAATTGGGAGCCATCTCGCCACAAAGCCATGAAAAGCTAATTTTAGCTTTAGTATAAATTACTGCAAATTCTGAACCTGCTTGGATTGCCTGCCCGAGCCTTGAACTCACCCATGCCTGGCTCTCTGACCAGATAGCAGCCCTCTCTGAAACTTAGTGACACCTCACAAATCTTGGCCTTCCCTGGCCAGACAATGACCCTCTCTGAGGCTCTAATGACCTTCATAAATTCTGATGTTGGGGCCAACAAAAATGTAAACTACCAACAGTGTGATGCTTGTCAGAGTTCTGTTATCTGTAACCCACCTTTGTGGAACTTTCTGGGCTATAAAGCTGGGCTGCAGGAAAGCTATGGCTGCTGTCTCATTCCTGTAGTTTTGGGTGGGAGAGACAGCCCCGCCAGTGGAAATAATAAGCTTGCTTTAGTTTGACTTTAATTGAAGTCAGTGGTCTTTTCTTGCTTCCTGGTCTAACTCCCCATTATTCACGTGGCTTCTGACCTTCAAATTCCCTGTGTACTCTAGTCCTTGGGGTTAAATTTTCCTGTAGTTTACAAAAAGTCTAGTCCAATTATTATTTTTTCTTTACAACACCACATAAATATTTGATGGAATGTTCAGAATGATTCTACAGGTCATTACAATAAAGTGGTCTTACATAGAAGGGAAAAAAATCTTTAATTGGGACACATTAACTATACTATTTTACTTAGAAGAGAGTCATTATTTTTTATTGTCACCTGATTTCCTAATTTTTCCCTTTTTTATTCTTATGTGAAAGACTCACAAGGGTAAAGCAAAATCTTTTAAAACTGGCCTCCAGTTTTTGGAGAAAAAAATTAAAAATAAGGCACCCCTTCAAAATTAAACATGGGGAAAAAGTGATTGATCATTTTGAAACTGGAGATTTTTTTAGATGAAACTGAATTTCCCTATAACCAGTCTTCTCTGGGATACTGACTCACAAATTTTGAAGAATAAAATCTATGGACACTCAGTGAAAATAAGAGTAAAAAAAATAAGATTTAGTCAAGCAGGAGAAAATAGAACTCAATCACATGAGAGAGGACATGATCACAGAAAAACCCATTTTGGTGTGGCAGCTTTGGAGTATAGCTATGGTTTTGAGAACAGCATGAGGCAAAATCTACTTAAAATAAATATTGAAAAAAGCATCCTGATTACCCCCTGGGTTCACATCTGTCCTTTCTGTATCCCATTCTTCTTCCTGTAACTTCCACCTGGATTCATTCCTGGGAAAAATGATTTGGTTGAAGGTACTCCCACAAGTGAGCCTCAAGGGTTTTTACATTTGAAATAGGCCTTAATGGTGCTTATTAACATATCTATCCATTAGCCTCGGTGTGCTTGGAAGCTCTCCATTATCTGCCTGGTCATTTTACTATCTCTTCAACTTATCCTCAATCCAGGTGAGCAGGGAACCCTGGCTTTGGGAATGTGAAGTAAGAGGTGGAAATTCAGAGATTTATTCTGAATATGGATAGCTAAACCGGAGTTCTGTATATCAGACAGCTGTTCTGGACTTGAAATACTGCTCACATTAGATATAGAGAATTCAGGTGGCATGAGAACGGTGAGTTCAAAGCCAGCCTTACAACTTACTGGGGCCCTGAGCCACCCAGTGTGACCTTGTCTCTAGATAAAAATATAAAAATTGTCTGGGGTTGGGTGTCAGTAGATAAACATTTCTGGGATTAATTCCTGATCACAAACAAACAGTCATATATAAAAAAAAATCAAACAAACAAAAAAACTCAGGAGTAGCAAAAACACGGGTTCTTAAAATCACAGCTTATTTCCTGAAGAAACACAGGCAATGGAGTGGCCTTCTCTTTTGATGTCTCTCTTTACCACATAATCTGGGGTCAGGCCAGGATAGTGGCACTTCAAAAGTGGCACACAGATTCCCACGTAGGATTTCAGGAAGGCCCTGAAAACACCATACAGTTGTGGCAAAGAATGCCACGGGTCTCCAATGCTGGTCTAAGGTCCACTAGAGTAGGCAGAGCCAACTGAAGACTGAGTTGCCACAGAGACACCTTCTGGTCACCAGTCACTGGAGAGAACTCTGAGGAGTCCCTGGCCCCCAATTCCAGTTCCCACCATTGCCAGTCCCACTGGCTTCAAATAGCCTCCCTAACCAGTCTCAAAATGTGAACACACACCTACCATTTCCTGGCTTCCAGTGTGCTCACTTTTTTCCTTGATAGTTTCTTTCAGCTCCTGTGCACTGCAGAAAGCTGGGGCTCCTTACCTAAGACTGGAAGCATAGAAATGGTTTCAAAAAAATGGCAGGCTCCAGAAACAAAAGGAACAGAAGATGGTGGAAGCCTGTCCCTTCCTCACTGGCTGTGTGAGGACTGGACAGTTCTCACCTAAGAGACAGATTGGAAAGGGCTCAGGCAATTCCTTCAACAGAGCCTAGTAGGCCAACTGTTTGAGTGACACTAAACTGGATCTAACCCAGAAACAATTGATGTCAGAAAGACAAGGTCTTGGGGCTGGCGATGTGGCTCAAGTTGTAGCGTGCTCGCCTGGCATGCGTGCAGCCCGGGTTCGATTCTCAGCACCATGTACAAACAAAGATGTTGTGTCTGCTGATAACTAAAAAATAAATATTAAAAAAAGAAAGAAAGACAAGGTCTTGGCTGCTCTTTTTTTGTAGATAAAAGACTGGGGGGGCTGGGGATGTGGCTCAAGTGGTAACTCGCTTGCTTGGCATGCGCGGGGCACTGGGTTCGATTCTCAGCACCACATAAATAAAATAAAGATGTTGTGTCTGCCAAATAATGAAAAGTAAATATTAAAAATCTCTCTCTCTCTCTCTCTCTCTTAAAAAAAAAAGACGGGGGATCGACCATGTGCAGTGGTGCATGCCTGTAATACCAGCAACTGGAGAGGCTGAGGAAGGAGGATTGTGAGTTCAAAGCCAGGTTCAGCAATGGTTAATAACTAAGAAATTTGGTGAAACACTATCTCTAAATAAAATACAAATATGGCTCAGGATGTGACTCAGTGGTCATGTGACACTGAGTTAAATCCCAAATAGTAAAAATAAATAGATAAATAGATAACACTGGGGATCAGATCCATGGATGCTCACTACAGAGCCCGATGAACACTGATTGACAGATGGATTGATGGATGGAGAGAAACATAGATAGATTCCTGGGGAAGCATCTCTAAATCTCCTGAGATTGATTTTCAACTGATATTACAAAAATGCTCCACAGTCCTGAGATCCTTTTTTTTTTTTTTTTTTTTGATTTGTTGTGAATTGCATTAAGGGCTTTAGGATGGAATTATTTCATGCCAGTGTTTTCTCACAATACATAGACCCACCCAGACAGAAGTTCACTGAAATTTATCAATGTATATAAGGTTAAATCAATTTGTGAATACGTATGTATATATTTTTATTTAAAAAATCACAATTTCAAAATTTTATTTAATATTTCTGTACTCTGGTATTATGAGAAAACATCTTGAGATTTCTACTCATAAGTAATTGCCTGAGGCAGCCATGTCCCTACTCCCCTAAAAAATGAGGCTCAAATAAAAATTAATGTTTCTAGCATTAACATTAAAATGAAAAAAAAGATGTGGGGTGCCAGGTCTCTAGATCTGTCAGTATCCCAGACTATGGAGTATAAGCAATAAAAAACAAACTTATTTGCAATTCTGCCTTGAGACTAATGGGAGGATTATGCTGGCTTTTCCCCCCCTTTGGTATGGGGTACTATGAGAATATGAGCACAAATCACAGGCATGGATATAGATAGAGATAGAGATAGAGATAGATATTTTTTTCCATAGCTCAATACAGCCCATCAAGAGAGTCAACTTTAAATTCAAATTAAAATAAATTAAATCTGTATTGCCAGGGTCAAGCCCTAGCAGAGGTCCAGGGGTCTTGAAAGATGAGTGGCTTAGGTGGAAGAAGAGGAGACAGGACTACAGTTGCAAGTTACAAGGGATCTTCAGAAGTGTGTGCTGCCTCTAGAGGGATCTTTATTTCATACCTTTTTACAGATGTTTTTTCATGTCGTTAATGGATAGCTTGAAAGCTCAAAATTTATATAGTTTCTGAGAGTTACAATCTTTTCAGACATATATTAATTACCTAAGCTATTGAATATATTGTTTAAAATATTTTCCTATAACATTTGCCAATCATGATTAAGCTTTTATATTTTCACCTCAATCACTAGACTACACAACTGGACTGCAGGTATCTTCATCTATTATTAATTTTTAACTTTAAAACATACCTATAATTATATCATTAACCTTTAACTTTAATGCATACCTATGATTATTGGTAAGATTTCTTACTTCTAAAGTCCCAATATAACACACTTCAAATAGTGAAATCCTATTACTCTCAAGTATCCACTACTATGATAACTTTAGTTTAATTAGCCTCGTATTTATGATTTTTAAATTGCATTCTTAAGAATAAAGTCTTGCAGATTTTATGGTTAGTAGGAATTATGTTTATTTCCCTGAATCCCAGAATCTGGTCTGTAACACGGTCCCAAAATTCTCTCCTTCAGGGTAACTTGTGTTCCCCTTATGAACATTATTTTGAAACTGCATTTCTCCTGCACATAATAGTTTGATAAAGAATGTGACACAACCTGTCCAGTTGATCCAGAAAGGGTGCAAGTAAATTGCTTCTTGGAAAATAAAGCATAGAATCAATGTGTCGGGCCTATTTATTTATTTTTTTTATTGTACTGTGTGTTGAAATCAGAGCTAGTCAACCATCGAGCTACATCACCAGCTCCTTTTTTTATATTTTATTTACATAAAAGACTCATTGATTTGCTTAGTGCCTCACTGATAAGTTGCAGAGGCTGGCTCTAAATTCATAATTCTCCAGCATCACCCTCCCAAGCTGATGGGAGGTATGTGGCATGTGGCACCATGTGCAACCTACAATTTACCCTAAAGGTAATTTAGTTCTTTTACCATGTTCAGTGAAAAATACTACAATGAAAATATAAATGTAGTGTTTTCTATGATGTAATTACTCCAATATTTTTAGATACATACCCAGAATTACTAGTACTGAATCATATGGTATTTCCTTTAACGTATTGAAGAACCTTAATATCATTTTTAAAAATAGCTTTATACAATTTATATTCTCACCAGCATTTTTAAAACTGAGTCTTTATATCCATGCTCATATGTTCTGGAGTACATACTATCTTTCAGATTTTCATTTTTGCTACTAAATATTTTTTATTTGTTTATTTATTTGTCATAGATAAATTACTTTTATTTATTTATTTTTATGTGATTTTGATGGTTAAACACAGTGCCTCCCATGTCTTAGGCAAGCACTCGACAACTAAGGCAGAACCCCATCCCCAATCTTTCAGATTTTTATCATAGGTATTCTGACAAAACTGCACAGGGTGTAGGAAATTTTTCATTTCACTGATGCATTAAATTTCTGATGTAACTGTTTTATATTATAGGCTGTCAAGTAGCCTGAGGAAGAGTGTGCTGTGAATATTTTCTGTGATGAAATAGGAATCGGTGATTTCTAACACATTTTTACACTACTGCTGAAAATTTAATTTTTGAAAGTAATTACAAACAATGTAAATCCAGCTGTTCATAATGTCTGAATATTTGCACAAGCTGAGTCTCTATTGGTTATAGAAATTGGAAGTTAAAGATACACTCCCTGGAACAGAAGTCCCTATTTTTAGATGCTCAGTACATGGAGAAAGTCCTTCTGAAAACAATTGGTAGGCCTGGAATTATGACTGGGGTGAACAAGGGTAGGTCAGGGTTCAGAAAGCGCTCAAATCTTAATGAGTCTATCAGTAGTTTGCTTAATTTCCCCTTTTGTAACTATAATTGAATCGAGAGAGAAGCAATTCTTCCCACAAGAGAAGTTAGCAAAACCACTGGTAAATCTCTTTTTTGGGACAAATTGACATCTTTGATATTGAACTTCACTGCCCTGACTTCAGGTTGTGAAGCAAATGAAAACACACCAAATAGAAGATGACCACTGTGTCCTTTGTATACTTCTATATTATTTCTTCTCTCATCAATGGATAAATTAAGAAGAAAATCACAGAAATTTTTAAAGTCAGCTTATATATGATCTCAATCTTTCTTTATTTAAGGTGACCCCTGACTTTAGGGGGATTTTTTCTCAAATATCTGGCACTTTACTCAACAACTCAAATGCCTAGGTGTATCCCAGCTATTTCCACTCATTTTGATGTAGGTATTGTTTTCAATTGTCCAAAGTATCTAAATCTTAATTTTCCAATGTATCTGAACTTATTGATGACTTTGTCAAAGAATGACCCGTAACATGAGTAGATGTGCCATCAATGTATCAGTAGAGGGAGGGAGGATTAAAAGCCTCATATTCTCCTATATTTCTGTCATGGTCCAGTTGTTGGTGTCCCCCAAAAGCTCACATGTGAGACAATGCATAAAGGTTAGGAGAAGAAATGATTTAGTCATCGCCTTAACCGCATTAGTGAACTAATCCCTGAATGAATTAACTGTGGTAAATGAAGTGATAGTGTGTCCCTGGAGGAAGTGGAAATTGTGGATTTGACTTTGGAGCATAAATTTGTATATTCCCCCCAAACACAGTCTCTCTTTGCTTCATGGTCACCATGTAAGTTTCTTCCCTCTGCTACACCTTTCTGCCATATTCTGCCTCACCTTGAACCCTGAGAAATGGAGCAGTCATCCATAGACTAAGACCTCTGAAACCCTAAGTCTGCAAATAAACTGTTGTTCCTCTACTATTTCTATGGTCAATTTATTTAGTCACAGTGGTGACAAAGACTGATTAAAACAACTTCTAACTTTACCTCATCTGAACATCTGCTTTTTGTGATGAATTTGAATGCAGTACCTTACATATTCTGCAAGCAAACTCTCTGGGAACTGTGACCCAAGCTCAAACACCTAACTTTAAATTGTATTGTATTATCCACTTACTTCTAGTGTTATTTTGGACATGGATAGGCTTAGACTATTCAATTGCTCTTAATGATACAAAAAAATTTACATGTATATGAGTTTATCTTTGTGTTTGGTTCATACTATAACTCCTTGCTCTTCATTATTGTATTAGAGTTTTATAATATACATCAGTGTCACTTATTGATGCTACTAGTTTACTTTCTTCTCTGAAGCAGAGGTTTTGGGGGTATTTCATATATACTTTTCCTCCAAAGTATTTTTTTTTTCTTTAGTCTCTTTCCTTTAAAAGAGAAGCATGCTAAAATCTCTTTGTTAATTTTTTTTCATAGTTGTAGTTATAAATAATATCTTTATTTTATTCATTTTTTTATGTGGTGCTGATGATTGAACTCAGTGCCTCCCATGTGGTAGGTGAGCACAATACCACTGAGAAAAACCCCAGGCCCACATGCTAAAATTTTAATGAAAAATTTTACAAATTATATTCATGGAAAATTGTTTCCTTTCTAATGATGAGTCATATCTAAAGACATGTGTGTAATTGGGCCTTTTGTGTCCTTGTTCAAGTTTTTATTTTCTGATAAATTCTACATATTTTCTTTTAAAACATATATGCACTTGTGTAAAGTAGTATACAAGTGTGACATTTATATCATACTGATGTGGAGTTTTGTCCTGCTGGTTAGGCTGAATGTAGTGTGGACAAAATATGTGTCCACCTTAGAAACCATTTTACTCACACTTTATTATTTGTATCTTCTCATGTGTACATTATCTTTTCCTTCACCTTACAGATCTCCACTATATGGACCATTCAGCTCTACTTTTATATGTATTTTGTCTTAAAAGGGCCATCCGTTTTCTATTTTAATCCTACTGGCGGGTAGAATCCTGTCCTTGAATAGGCACAATTTTTAGCAGAGGCTTCAGCCAGGCGCAGGCCAGAGGTGAGTGCGAGGCCCAGCGTGTAGAAGGGACTCAGGCGCGGCCTCCACTGGAGGAGCGAGTGGCTGCCTACCAAACCAGTGCGGGGTGGGAGAGAGGCTCCTGCTCTCCCCAGAGCAGCGGCTGAGCTGGGCAGGTGACTCCTTCCAGAAGGTGCATTCTTTAAGGGAAACGCTTTGCAGCTGCAGCACAGGTGGGAGGCGGTGAGAGGAGGCAGGACTCGGGAAGTGATAGGGGTGTGTGGGGGTGAAGAGGAGGGTCCAGCCGGGGGCTGAGCCTCCAGGAGGAGGAGGTGGAGAAGAGGCAGAGGACAGCCCTGGCCCATGTCAGCGCCTGGGGCAGAGGGTGAGGGGTGCTGCAGGACCCGGGCTGATGGGAAGGAGCTGCTGCAGGCAGGGCGGCGGTGGCGCGCTTGGTCCGAGCTGGCCAGGCCATGGAGGGGGCGGGGAGGCGGGGCCTTGTCCCCGTGGGGGCGGGGAGTCAGCAGGCCGAGCTGCAGAGGGAACGCGGAGCCAGGGGGCCAGGCCATGGTGCGCAGGGGAGCAAGGGACAAGACTGAGGTGGGGGTGGGGGCAGGGTCTCAGTGTGGGCTGGGAGCTGGTAGGGCCTTGGTAGGGTGGAGAGCCTTGCGGCCTGGCTCCAGTGGGGGGCGGGGAGTCGGGGGCGGGGCCGCGGTGGGAGCAGGGAGCCAGAGGCCCCCTGCCTCGGTGGGGGCGGGGAGGGGGTGGTGGTGGTGGTGGTGGCTGGGAGCTGGCAGGGCCGCGGAGACGGGGCCTGGCCGTCGTGGGGGTGGGGAGCCAGGGGGCCAGGTCGCAGTGGCGGCGGGGAGCCGGGGTCTGGGCCGCTTTGGGGGCGGGGAGCCAGAGGATCGGGTGGTGGAGGGGGCTGAGAGCCCGGGTAGGCCCGCAGAGGGGCCAGGGAGCCGGGGCAGGGCTGCAGTGGGGGCGGGGAGCCAGAGGCCTGGCCCAGATGGGGGCGGGAATCCAGGTGCCTGGACAGGATGGGGGAGGGAATCCAGGTGCCCAATCGCGGTGGGGTCCGGGGTCTGGAGCTTGGTCATGTAGGGGGCAGAGAGCCCGGATCAGTTAAAGGAGGGGGCGGGGAGCCTGGTCCTGGCGGCATTCGGGGCGGGGAGCCGAGTCCTGGTGTGGGAGGGGAGCTAGCAGGGCCACGGTGGGGGAGCAGGGCACGTGCCCAGCAGCCATTAACTCACCGAGGCTCCATCAAAGTCAGCACACTCATTTCCCGTACCTTCTACAAGGCACAGGTCTCCCTGGAGACACAGGACAGGTGACAGGAAGGATCCTGGGGGCAGACACAGTCACCGAGAGGACACAGCGGGCCATCTCAGCCTCACACCACCCACAAACCACAGACTCGGACACCAGTGAGGACCCAACTCACAAGGGTGAGGACACCACCTGGCCAGGACGTCCTGCTGCAAGGCACGTTCCTGCCCAGAGGGGACAGGGGACAGGCCAGTCCCCCTGCCCCACCCCTGGACAGACCCCTCAGGCCAGCAGGGATGACTGGGCAGGCTGGGCCCCCCCCCCCCCCCCCCCGCCTACGGGGAGGCGGGGTCAGAGGGGGGATTCACCACTCCCCGAGCCCAGCAGCCCCTACGCTCAGGAGAGCAGGGGACATGGTGACTCAGGACTGTCACCAGGGAGGGTGACGTGGAAAGGGACAGGCGGCAAAAGAGCCCTGGCAGCAGAGAACAAGGGACAAAGAACAAAGCTAGGGCCCAGGGCTCAGGAGAGGGGACAGTGGAGCCCAGACACAGAGGCCCGAGAACACAGAGCTAGGACCAGGGGCCCAGAGGACACCAAGACGACACAGCGGGCCATCTCAGCCTCACACCACCCACAAACCCCATACTCCACACCAGTGAGGACAGGCAGGTAGGGCAGGAGGCAGCCCCTACAAGGATGTGGGGGAGGGAAAGGCCAGAGGGCACCAGGGGGATTCTGGAGGGAGGGAGGGAAGGGACTGGGAGGTCGCAGGAAGGGGAAGGAAGGGGTACCAGGGTCGGAGGTGGAGGCCAGGGCTGGGTAGGGTACCCCCCCCTCACCTTGGGGACAGGGTCCTTTTATCCTGGGGACCCTACGTAGCCTGGACACCTGCAGCCAGGACTCTGCATCCACCCTAGTTTCCACACTGAGTCCACTTCCCAGCAGGGGCCTGGCCCAGGACTCAGGGGCCCATAACAAAGGTGGAGGCTGGCCTCCCTGGAGCCCTGGAGGCCTCTGGTTCCCAGCTCAGCAGGCCCGGGGCATTTGCATGATGCCACACCCTGGGGGATGCTCATGCAGGAGGTGACCTGCATATATTTGCATATCCCTGGGTAATTAGGCCCAAGGGCTTGGGGGCATCTGGGCTCCCTGTCTCCCAGCAGGCTCTTAGGGCTGCAGCCATATCCTGGGGTGCCCTGGCAGGCAGTTTGACCTGGAAAGATAGACTGTGTGTGTCCCCCACCATGAGGCCACTGTTCACCCCAGGTCTGGGCTAGTGGGTGGAGATCTCCAAAAATGGGGTCTGACCTTTCTCATCCTTCCATGGTTTCTAGAATCTCAGAATAAAGGCTAAAATTCTCCTGTAAACACAAGACCAACCCCTACCAGTCCCTGGTATCCGCTCTCTCTCCATCACCACCCACGGTGGAACTTCTTCCTTGGAGGACCCACTCAGCAGGCTTCTGGTCACCACAGGAGCCTTGCACATGCTACCCCAACGGCAGTCTTGCACTTCCCTCCTCCTGTTCACTCCCTTACAGATGGTTCATCCTTTGGATTCCAGGGAGAGTGCCACTTCCTTGGGAAGCCCTCCCTTTCCTGTCTGACCTCGTGCTCCATTAGGCCTCAGCTCCCTGGTAAGGGAGAAATTATCACGATGACGTGGAGGAGCTCATGCCCACTTCTCCCCCACCAGACTGTCAGACTTCACTCCTCTCCTCACTGCCCTCCTGGGTCCTGCCCTGTACCCAGGGGTCCCAGGCAGGTAGAATGAATGGATGGATGGATGGATGGACAGATGGATGGGTGGATGGACGGACGGATGGGTGGATGGACGGACGGATGGGTGGATGCACACGAGGACCATGGCTGCCAACTCAGGCAGTGCCCAGATCTTCAGACCCTGTCAGCTGGGAACCAGCCACATTACTGTGCATGAGCCTCATCCTGATGACTCCCTGAGGTGGAGGCATGGGATCCTGTGCACCTACAGATGAGGAAGAGACTCCAGGGAGACTCCAGAGTCTAGACCATGCGGTGAGGAATTGGCAGACTGGGAGGCCACCTCAGGGCCATGTGGCCGGTCCCCAGCCCATCTGCGCACATCGCCAGGGCCCTCTGGATGGTGAGTTCACTGGCATGCACACAGCCTCGGCCTCGCTGGGCCACACCCCTGCCTATGTGCACCACCCTGGCCTTCAGTCCTCGTGAGCGCGTGCACACACACACACACACACCAGCACCCAGACTCTCGCTCAGTGATTCACCAACATCTCACCTGCATCCGCTCTCTGTGGCCTCTGGGCCAGGAACAGACAGGGCGGGCTCTGCCAGCCCCCTCGGACTTTCTCCGGGGGACACACACCTGACTGCCACTAACACGAACATCGCTTCCCTAGAGCAAAGCTTTCTGCTCACACAAGAGTGGACAGATGGTCCAGGTGCAGTGTCGCACACCTGTCATTCCAGCAACTCAGGAGGCTGAGGCAGGAGGATGGCTCGTTCAAAGCCAGCCTCAACCACAGCAAAGTGTGAAGCAGCTCAGTGAGACCCTGTCTCTAAACAAAACACAAACCAAGCCTGGGGATGGGGCCCAGTGGTTGAGGGCTCCTGGGTTCAATCCCCTGTACCCCCCACAAAAAAAAGGAAAATGAATGAACAAAGAAGAGTTCACACTGATCCTCCCTGAAGTTCCCCACCCCGCTCCACCCACAACATCCAAAAATGGCCTTAATAGTCATTGCAGCCACATTGATGCAGCACCTACTATGTGCTAGGGACTGCTCTGCATTAAAAACAACCCCATGAGACACACCAGTACCTCCATTTAAGAAAGAAACTGAGGCACAGAGAGGTTAATTAACTTACCCATGGTCACACAGCTCAAAAGAAGCCCAGCAAGGTTTTAAACCCAGGCAACTTGGTTTTCACCCCAGACCCCTCAGACCAAAGACTCAGTAAGTGGGAGGAGAACATCAGACGGATGATCCACCTAGGGCAGGAGAAGACTCGGGTGAGTGGAGCCTTCCATGATACAGACAGTGTCCCCCCCTCGGGGGCTACCTCACCTGGTCCTGAGAGGCCCACTTGGCCTGGGGGGAGAGCAGAGCCCCCTTCCAGCCTGTTGGTTTAAGAGAATATTCACTTACCTGAGCTGCAGAGGAGGCGGGGCCATGTCTTGTCAGAAATCCTTAGAGGTGACCTCATTTTAAGGAAACAAGCCTGTGGCCCATGGTCCGAGATTGATTACGTCAGGGACCAACACAGGCAGCCAGCAGAGGGGACACCACTGCCTGCTCCAAACACGCTGCCTGCCCTTTGTAGAGATGACCCAGAGCAGGGGCATGGGACACGGTCTGGGCACAGACCCGGTGGCTCTCAGCTGACATCCTCCCTGTCTGGGAGCAGCAAAATCATGGTGATTTTCAGGTGCATGGGTGGAAGGCACTGCTTGCTCCGGTCTCAGGGTAGGACAGGGAAGATTTCAGGCCTCATCAGACTATGGGCATAAGCAGGATGGTGGCCGGGAGGGGAGGACATCAAGGGCCTTCATCTCACAGCAGTTTAAGCATTGTTTGTTTAGCCCCTATAGTGCATCATGTGGATGTATCTGGAAATTGGATTTTTAGCATGTGCAAAGGACCTGAGGGAGCAGTGGGCTTGGTCCACTTGAGGCTCTGTGGAGTTGAGACTGGCTGAGCCAGGATGTGCCTGGGGATAGCTGCACCAGATGAGGCAGTTTGGGAGCTGATTAACTTCTTTCCCTTGTGTTCCACCTATCGAAGAAGCAAGGCACAGAGATGAAGCTCTTTCACATTACAGATGAAGAGTCTGCAGGTCAGAGTGGTAAAGGCATTTCCAGGTCCCAAAGGTAATACATGGCAGAGCTGGAATTCTAACCCAGGTCTGCCTCTAGAGCAGTTTACCTGTACCTTCTAGCATGACTTTCTGACAAGTCCAGACCCACCCAAACTCAACCTCCTGTTCCTAGTTTGGAGAGTCCCAGGTACATGAGTCATATAAGGCCCTGATAAGTCCTTCTGCAAAGGAAGTTTCTAATATTTCTTTAACCCAGCACTTCCAACCTTCATTTGAACATGAGATCCTTATAAGTGTGACCAGAATGAAGACATTTCAGAAGTGACCTTGGGAGACACTGGTCTTCCTGATCTTGGGGAAGAGAATTCTGGATATATTTTGGAGACTCAGTAAGATGGTGAAGGCATGGAGAGAGATTCAAAGCACTAAGGGGGCTACTTCAGAGCAGGAAGGGATCCCTAGGAGGACCCTAAGAGGGACTCTGGAGACATTTCCTTCCTCCCTCCAGAGAAAAGAGCCAGGGCCTGTGAGGGGAGGAAAGGGGTTGGAGACTGGACCTGAGATGGGCCATCTTGGTTGGGAGTGAGCTCCCCACCACCAGCAGTGTGCAGTTAGAAACTGTTGCATTACACTGCTGAAGGTCACTTCCTCTAGGATTCTGGGCTTCAGGGAAAGAAAACGCAACCCCAACTCATCCATGCTCAGTCCCCTTTCTCTCCAAAGTGGGCACAAAGAAGCCAGGTGTGGCACCTTCATGACATTAGGAAAATTCTTAGGAATAAGATAGTTACTATGAAAGCTGATGAGCTCTCCACAGTTCAGCACCTCTCTACAGGAATATAGCCAACCCCGTGATTCCAGTGTCACCTCCTGCCATGGACTAGAGGAAACACTCATTTTAAGAAGTATAACAAGAAAAGTGAGTGACAGTCTATTGAAATTTTAAAAAGTGTGTGAGCAGGAGCGGGGCGTGACTGCCTGGAGAGACCCAGAGACAGGAGGAGAGAGGAGCCACATCTGTCCCCTCCATCTCCACTCAACCTGGAGGGCTAAGGATCCTCCGTCGCCCAACAGCTGCGGTTTGGTGTCCCCTCCACCAAGAAGGAGGTCGAAGTAAGAAGGGGTGGGCAGGGGGCAGACCACGGGCCTGGGGTGCCCCGACTCCTAGGTCAGGGTCTCCCCTGGCTGGGCTCTGGTGGCTATGTGGGACTGTCCTGGAAGGGCAGGCTGGGAATCTGGCCAGTGGCGACCAGGGATCCAGGTCCCCTCAGCTTTCCAGCAGGCTGCGGGCTCAGAGACACACATGGACCCCACCTCGTGCCCGCCCCACTGCCACCTGCCCCCCTGGAACTGAGTACAGCCCAGAGTGGGGTGCAGCGGTGTGGGACGGATGTCCACGGAGACTATTCTAGGGAGGACCTGGGGCCACCCCTGTGCCCTCTCCAAGGCGAGGGGCGAAGGGGCTGGGCCCGGGGACTCCCTGGTCACCGACAGGTACAGTGCCCTCGGGATTCTGGGGCCTCCACCGTGACGGCCTCTCACCCTGCCCTCCTAGTGCAGCACACGCGCATGCACGCACACACACACACACACACACACACATGCGCGTGGGCCAGCGCACACTCATGAGGTGGATGTCACCCACCTGAAGTAGCATCAGCGCATGCACAGGAGGGGCTGTCAGGGGGCGGTCCACCTGCAAATGCGCAGACAGTGTGCACCCACCCTGTGATGCATGCACCCCCCACACACACACACAACCATTCCGTCTTATGCACGTGCACACTTATGTGCACACATGGGGACAGACCCTCGTTCTGGCCCGCGTCCCACACTCCCAGACAGGTGCCCGTCCAGCAGTGCCAAACCCACGGAGAGTCATACACGAAGTCACGGTGGCCTCCCCACCTCCCGGGACCCCACCTCGTGGTGCCCCACTCCATGATCAGTGTTTGCACAGCTGTCCTGTGTCCCCTGAGCGCTGGAGGAGCAGGCCACGGGTGGCCTCGATGGAGAATGTCACCCTCTCCAGCCCCTCCTGCCCTGAACCCGCCTTTGTAAACCAGGACAGCACTCAGGGGACCCTGCTGTCCTGCCCTCCTATCTGGCTTCCCTGCCAGGGGCCTGGGCAATGAGTGAGCCTCGGCGTCCCTCCTTGCCCCATCACCCCTGCCCAGGCCCTATCAGTGGGTGTGGGTGGAGAGGACAGGGGTTGCCAATCGGGAGGCCTGTTCTAGAAGCATCTGCCCGTCCCTCCCCTTCCTCTCCACCCGCCCAGCCACTCACATCCGCTGGTGGCCCCACCTCTCAGCCTTTGTCCAGGCTGTTCCCCGCCCCCAACTCACCCCTTAGCATGGACCCTTAGCCTCCCTCTCCAGGAAGCCCTCCCGGTTCTCTTCCCTCGTGGCCTCGAGGCTGCCTGCACCTCTTCCCTGGTCCTCTCTCACCCCAAAATGTCCATTTCTTGCTCCCTGAACATGACCATGGGATGGGGAAGAGTGGAGTCATGGGGAAGGTGTACAGCTGGGCTCCCATCATCCTGGCACCCCCAGAAGTGTGGGGGAGCCCTGGCCAAGTGCTAGACCTCTGTAGATGGACGGTGGACGCTTCTTATCCATTAAGCACATGGCAAGGCTTTAAACTAGGTTGAACTGGCTGTACCTGGACTGCCTCTCAAAAGGTTTCTTGGGGCTTAGAGAGCAGCTCAGTTGCACATGATTCCAGGATTCTTTTTTTTTTTAAGGGGGGCGAGAGAGAGAGAGAAAGAGAATTTTTTAATATTTATTTTTCAGTTTTTCGGTGGACACAACCTCTTTATTTTATTTTTATGTGGTACTGAATATCAAACCCAGCGCCCTGTGCATGCCAGGCGAGCACGTTATTGATTGAGCCACATCCCCAGCCCAATTCCGGGATTCTTACAATCAGCTTTCCTTAATTTCTTAAACTTTTGATTATACTAGATATTTTTTTTGAGAGAAAAATTAATCTTCACAATTCAAAATAACTTCAGGTTTGATGAAATACTCCTTGCCCTGCTCATGGCATTCAGATACATGATCACAGCCTCTTTGCTTTCCTTTGATGTGTTATTTCCTTTTTTTTTCTTCTTACTTTTCTTTGTAGAACTATTTATTGGTAATGAGATTGTTTTATGGAATGTTGTTTTTATTCCTCTTGTTACTGTCAAGAGTGAATATTTCATAACCATTTCTCTCTCTCTCTCTCTCTCTCTTTCTCTCTGTCTCTGGTCATTCTGTAAGTCTCTCTCTCTCTCTCTCTTTCTCTCACTCTCTCTCACACACACACACACACACACACACACACACTAATTTTTTTTTTATTTTGTCTTATCTGACTTTTTCTGAGTTCTAATGTCTTTTTTTTTAAATGTGGTGCTGATTTTCAAAATCAGTGCCTCACACATGCTTGGCAAGCACTCTACCACAAAGCTACAATCCCAGCCCAATCCAACTGTCATGATCTGAGAATTTTAGTATGTTGGCCTGGAAAATTCTGCCATCATAAGTCATATTCTAAGCCTTGTATACAGCAACATAGATTATTTCAGAAGGAGAATTTTAAGACATTCTTTTTGGGGGTGGAGGGCAGGTATGGTGGATACCAGGGATTGAACCCAGAGCCATTGGGCCACTGAACCCACATCCCTAGCCCTATTTTGAATTTTTATTTAGAGACAGGGTCTCGCTGAGTTGCTTAGTGCCTCACTGTTGCTGAGGCTAGCTTTGAGCTCAGGATATTCCTGAATTTTAAGACATTCTTTTAGGAAATTTGCTTATAAAATGTGATAGGTATTGTATTACAAAAAGAAAGAAAAAAGCCTGTGATCAGAATCTGAAGGCTAATTATACATTTAATAACATCAAAGAAAAACAAATGTGAGATAATTTATGCTCTTGTTATATTTTTTCCTATAAAAGTTGAACAACCCATGCTTATCTGTAGCACCATCTTCCATCTTTCTTAAATACAGCATTGATAGTTTCTTATTTTCTGGGTTTCATCATCATAATGAAAGACTATTTATTTGTCTCTCCCACATATATAGTTAAGTCCTATACAATATACTGCAAAATGTATAGATGTACACACACATATATACACATACACACATATGATATCAATTAATTTATAGGATGGTATCTGTATTTATATAATTATTTAAAGATGGAATTTTACTACATTGCACTGGCTGGACTAGAACTCCTGGGCTGAAAGAGTTTTTCTGCCTCTGTCCTCTTAGGAGCTGGGAATGATACATCCTGCACCTGGCATGTGGGATGGTTGCAAATTACTAGTTCAGTCTCTTAATCATTGTTAACATTTCACGCAATATAGTTTGTGTTCCATAAACATGAATTTCTCCCTTAATCTCATCTAATTTTCTTACCTTAATCATTAGATAAAAGACTTTAATTTATTGCCTTGACTGGAGCAAAAAAAGAAACCAAACAGAATTAATCATAATGTTTAGATTTTTATAGTCATTTTATTAATATAGATTATTAAAGCAATTATATCTTTATACACCAAGGATAGCATATTTTTACTGTGAAAGGGGGCAACTGGTTGCTTATACTCTTCAGAGAAAATAGAAACAAAGATTTTGTCTAGATGTGAAACAAAAAAAAAAGACTTAAATGTCTCAATTCAAGGGAGTAGGCAATATAATTTTTTAAACAAATTGTTTTCAGTCTGATTTCATTTGTCATTTTGCTTTTGCCTGGATATTTAATATTTATGGTTTTCATGTTCTAAAACTTTTTTTTCTTATTTTATATTAGTAGAAGGAGCTGTAATTCACATTTTATGGTCACCTACATAGTAGATGAAAGAACTAAGAATTTGAAAAAAATTTCAAATCTTTTAAGGTGGGAAAAATGCTTTCTGGCTTATAGTACTTATTTTTTATATTTTATACACTCTTGTCTTAGTTTCTTCATTTAGTGCAATAAAATTTTATTTTTTAAATCATATAATATTGAATATTTACAACATTGCAAGATACTATGTTTTGGGAGAGAATAGTGCATTTGTTTATAAATCTACTGAGCATAGCAGCTATATAATCTAGTACATAAACTACAAGAATTCCGGTTTTGTATCCTCAAAATAAGCCAAGTTGGAAGCACTTAGTAGAAATTTAATGAATTCTTATTGAATGTATAAATGAAGATTTATGCCCGTGGGGGATTTATAATCTGGTTGGAGATGAGATGAATCATAAACACTTGAAAAATTAAATGAAAGCAAGAAAATAATTACATAGTAATCCTGGCTTAATGAGATTAATTATATAAAGTGTTTAACAGAGTGCCTAATACATAGTAAATATTTGAAGTGCTTATTTTCTTCCCTTTGGAATAAACACTAAAAATTCCATAAAATCATATTTACATGCAGAGATTTGTTTTGTTTTTAAATGATAATAAATGCTCTTGTGTTTCAGAGCGATTACTATGAGCTGAGTGGGCTCGAATTTGAATATTGGTAGAATATGAAAAGAAAAGGTGTTTGGGGAGGATAGCAGGAAGAGGAAAAAGCAAACAGCAAGTCATGGACCTGGAAAAGTTCCGTTCTATCTGAAGATTCATTGCTTCAGTTGAAGCACAGAGTGTGTGTGTAGGGATTATGAAATGTGAGGCTAGGAAGACTAGTTTGGGACAGATTGTGGATATCCTTGTTCTGCTGGGAAGAGTCTGGTGCCGCAGTCTGGCTGGGCACAAATAAGAGCCGCCACAAAGCCTTGTAGATTCAAACAGCCATTCTTTATTCCACAACTCTCACCGGCACTGCCCACACCACATGGGAACCACCCCCTCAGGCAGCAAGAGCCACCTTACTGCCCGAGAGTAAAGGTCAAATATACAATACAATGAATCCAGCATCACAGCAATTATATATAGCTTAACTCAAATCTTCATCTCAATGGTTCGCTGGCTCCACCTTTCAACCATTCCATCTGGTCTGGCAAATGCCAGGCCGTGGCTCTCAATAGGCTGGACTTTATATGCCACCTGAGATTTGTAGGTTTATACTTTATACATAGAGAATGAATGCTTTAAATATAGAAAAGTAGGCCCCTTGAAGAATGCTACTTTAAGGATTAATGTACATATCAAAATAATGTTATTGCTTTATCATCTGTTTAGAACCCCTTTGGAGCCATAAACAACATCATACATTATAGAAGACTTGCCATTTGCATGCATGCTTTCTGAGACCATTTCAAATCCTCATATTTTAACATTGTAAGATTTTTGTTCAAATCTTTACTTGCTCTGACTGTATTTCTATTGAGTCTTATGTTTCTTGTATATGCTACTATTCTACATGTTAATATTCTTTAAAACATTAGTGAATGTTTTATTTTACTTTATGAATTATTTTTGCTCAGGTTGGAGTATTTGGCGAATCAGTTCAATAAATTTTTTTTAAAAATCTCAAACATTTGGTGGACTTGTTCACATTCATAGCTACAAGTTGTTACCAAATGTGATAATCTGTTCCTTTTCAGGTTAAGAGTTATCATTTTTTTAGTCTTTACATTTTTCCTTTTTCCAATATTGGTATTAATAGTTTGACTTTCTTTGGTGGTAATGAGGAAGACATTTTTTATGAAGAAACTCAGGGGGCTGGGGTTGTGTCCCACTGGTAGAGTGCTTGCCTAGCATGTGCAAGCACTGGGTTTGATCCTCAGCACCACATAAAGATAAATAAATAAAATAAAGATAATATATCTAACTGTTAGACCAGGACTCAAGAAAATACCACTGACTCCAATTAAAATCAAATTAAAGCAAGCTTATTATTTCGACTGGCCAGGCTGCCTCTCCCTCCCAAAATGATGGGAACAAGACAGCAACCCCACCTTTCCTACACCCAAGCTTTATAGCCCAGAAAGTTACACAAAAGGGGGGTTACAGATAATAGAACTCTGACAAGCATCACACTAATGGTAGTTTACATTTTTTTTTGTTTGCTGGCCCCAACATCAGAATTTATGAGGACCATTAGAGCCTCAGAGAGGGTTGCTGTCTGGCCAGGGAAGGTCAATATTTGTGAGGTGTCACTAAAGTTTCAGAGAGGGCTGCTATCTGGTCAGAGAGCCAGGCATGGGTGAGTTCAAGGCATAGGCAGGCATTCCAAGCAGGTTCAGAATTTGCAGTAATTTATAGTAAAGCCAAAATTATCTTTTCATGGCTTTGTGGCAAGATGGCTCCCAATTTTAATAAAAGATCAGGTTGGGTCTATCATTCCCCCCTTTTCTTATGTGTCCCTTTCAAATCTTTGATAGGGTAGGGGAAGAGCACTGAGGGAATTTTAATCCTTCAGGTACCAGTCTCCAAATTTTTAGAACACACCCCTAACTGGTCTCCCTGATTTTACCTGACTTAATTAATTACTTATATTGATAGTCTATTTATTTTTGGCTCCATTGTTGTAAGAAGAGAGGCGTCACTCAGTTTGGCTTCTTCTGAGCTGAGAGAGGGTGATGTGAGGGGGCATGGTGTGAGGCACATGAGTTGCCTTTTAGAAATCAGTTGAGGGAAATGAGTTGCCTTTTAGAAGTCAGTTCGGTTTGAAGTCTGGTTGGGGAAGAACAGGTTGTAAAGTCAACTGGGGATGGGTGCTTCTATGAGAGAAACAAAAAACATGAGTACTGAATAAATGTTGCAGCAGCTGGAACATTTATCACTGTATAGAAGTTCCCTCACCAGGCTTTAACATCCCATTATCAGGACTGTAAACTTAACATTTAACTTTTAGTGTTACAGTTGTTCCTCCCCATAAGAAACAGTTTAATAATTTAATGTCATCTGATCTTGCAAAATCCTTTTACTAGTATGACCTCTGTGTCTAATAGAGAAACCTTTAATTCTGTTGCTCAGGGCTGGATAATCATAGTAGCGAACACAAAGTCTACCTGTGTAGGTTAGGAATATCTGTAGGCCTTAAACTAAAAACTTCTGTCTCTGGCAGCTCCTCTTGATAGTCTCTTTTTATAGTTATCAGGCATTTCTGTCTGAGAATCCTTCTTTGTAGCCTCCAGTCTTACTTATTTTGGGAGGCTAACATAAAGTCTATACCTTAAAATATTATTTTTATTATTAATATTATTAATATTACTATTATTATTATTATTTAAAATGCCCAGGAATGGCTGTATTTTGGTTTTAACTGTCTTTGCTAAGTGTTTAAGATGAAGCAGTCAAACTGACTTTTGTTTCTATCTATTGTTAACAGTCAGCTGAGCTTTTATGGGAGTCATTACTGGGGAAATTTGAGAGCAGCTTCTCAGTTTTGCTAGTGCCATTTGCGCTAGGATGAGTCCAGGTCTTGCTTGACCATGTGGCTTCCCTCGGAAGCATCAGGGATGTCTCTCTTCTCTGATGACACTCCTCTTCATCGCAAATGCACTGTTTGGCTTTCTGTTCTCCAGTGGTCTCATTTAACTTTAATTTTAAATTCTAATCTAAAACATCCAGCAAATAAATTTTAACAGTCTTATATTAAGAGTACTGGGCTTTAATGTCTATAACTTTATAATTATTTATCTTTGTATTAATTGGGATCTGTATTATTCTGTCTGTCTTGTAGGGGATGACTTATTATCTTAAATTAACCCATGTTGTGTTCTTAAAGCAACACTTCTGTAAAACACTAACAGGAAATCTTTAGATCACTTATAAGGAAATTACAAAATAAAATTAACAAGAGTGAAAACACTTAGTTCGTTTAATAGCTACCCTGAATTTTTAAACTGAGTGATACATTATATCCCCTGTTTGAGATCCTAGTAATCTTGACAGAAAAAAAAAAAAAAACAACTTTTGAACATAACTTTAAATGAAGTAAAATGTGGCCTACTTCTTTCGTAGTCATTCTCACATGTAATAAGATGGGACACAGAGCCTTATTTCAGGTAAGGCAGGGCTCTTTATAAATCTTAAGTGTTTTAGTTCTAAAGCTGATCTTTGTTTTTTAAATATCATTTTACAAAGATTACATAAATTGTTTGAGGTCACATGAACATTAGGTAACACCATATGATATCACATTTAAAACATGAAATAAAGAAAGGCAGAAAGTTTTTAACCTTTACATAGATTAGGCTCTCATTAACATAAAAATACATTTAAATTGTTCCCCAATGTAAAAAGTAACATAAAACTTTACACATTTATAGATAACATGTAGATAAATCCCCAGTATATTTTACCATACAACTTCAGAACACCAGCTTGATATAATGCTCTTTTAAAGTTTCTACCTTACAGATTTGTATACCTGGAAGATATGAGCACATTAATAGCATTACAATTACATTGATGTTTCTACATTAACCAAGTTTAGCTTTTAAAGAAATGGCAGTACAGTGCTCTAAAATAACAGTTCTTATTTTTGTTTAATTTTTATGGTTGCTTGCTCTAGAAAAAAATAAAACTTAATAAACACAATGTTATGGGTAAACTTATGTTTTAAGAAATTTTTGTCTCTTTAACACATGACTGATTTTTACAATCTTATACAAACTTTAGTACAAACTTATACAGACCTTAGTAAATCAATCAGATATCTAACAAAAGTACTCATTAATGAGTAATTCCATATCAAATTTACTTTACTTATTTATCAAAATATTAGACAAATGTATTGAACAGTGTAAACCATTTTTTTGTTGAAGGAAAAATCCTAGAACAAAGTCATATTAGACATTTTATAGACATTAATATTTTATTAGATTTTTGAACACCTAGAAAAACTTGTAAGCTTAAATTTAAAGACATTTATTTTTATCTGTTTATCCAATTTAAATTGAATCATTTAAATCACGTGAATTAAAGATCTTTGGATCCACTTTTTAAAATTTATTTTTATAAGTGCTCCTTATATATGTTAATTTGTATATCATATATGATATATGGATATATATATATCACACATAACAATAGTAAAGGCCTTGTAGCCTTTCTCAGGTGAAATCTCCATTGCAATATTTCAAAAACTCCACAGTTGGTCAAAGATAGAACTGATCAGAAAAACATTAACATAGGTCTGTAGGATAAAAATGATGAGTTCAAAAAAAAAATAAAAAATACAGAATCTAAGGAAAAAAATAAAGACTCCTAGAAAAAATGACTTTCCAGTAATTAGTAAATACCATACAATTTACCTTTTTTTCCCTTAGGCCTCAGATCAGTCTCCTACTGAGCTTGCAGGCTTCTTTCATTTGCATTTCAACATAAGTCCTGGCTGAGGTCTGGAAAGAGCAGGGAAACACTGCTATTCTGAGCAGACACCTAAGGCCTAAGGCATTTTAACTATAAGTCATAATTTTCAGGTTCAGATGTTGAAAATTATGATACAAGTTTAAGATACAATTCACAAAATTTTATATCTTTACATCTTGTTTTGTCAACAGATACCATACTATGATTTACTATCCTTGTCCAAATTAATGCACTGGTATACACCGTGATATTTTCCCAGGCTACCCAATTCAAAATTGGTGAAAAAAAAAAGACTGAATGATTGGGAAGTTACTTGCCAACTTGGAAGTAGAGTTCTTTAGTTTTCCATCCTAAGTATTTAAGTTCTCTGGCATGAATTATCTGAAATCATAAACTAAACAATTACCTAAACCCAACTTTTAACTGCAAGATTGTGCAATGCTTCAAAAACCCATTCATATACCAGATTGTTACAATAAAACATCATCATTTAGACACACATTCAGCTAAGATAATTCCCAAGAAACAATTTATAATATCAACAGATTATTGCACCTGTCTTAAAGGGCCAGAAACAAAGACACAAGACAGACAGAAAGGAGCTCCAGACTATGGCTGACAGACAGAAGCCTTTAAAATAGAGCAGATAAGAGAAAAATCTCCTACACCACTGGCACCATAGATGTCCCCAGAAGGGGGACAACCTGTAATGTAAAATCACAGAGGGGCAACCTGAAATGTAAAATCAAGGGTCTCCATGGTGACTTTACTGCATTTAGTGTCCCCTTTTTCTTTTTCTCTTTTTTAAGAAGACAGAGGTGGCAAAATCCTTACAGTGCAGGGAAGGAAGGAGGGAATTCCCCAAAGCAACAGGGTTTTGGCAGCTGCTGGGAGTCCCTCAGTCCCTCCTTTTACTGACAGGATTAGCTCCTCTGGTTCGGTTCCATCCCAAGCACCCTCCATCTCCTAACATTTCAGTAGTCAGCTCTCAAAAAGTTCCGGGGGGGGGGTACCAAAATTTGTAACTTAACGTTCAGTTCCTGTCCTTGAAGCCAATTAATGTCAATTTAATAATGAGGACAGGGTTTTGAGAAAAAGAAAAAGGGAGGTTTATTGTTTTGCTAACAAAGGAGAAACACAGGGGACTCTGCCCAAAGGTTGATCTGGAGGGACAAGGGGTTTTAAAGGAGTCTCACTTGTTAACCTGGGAGATATTCAGTTCTTAGATCCCCAGCAGGCATTGCCCTGTGCAGTGGGTGTGCTCCAGGCAGCCAGCTAGGGGCTTCTCTCATCCTGCTTAACAAAGGAGGGTAAAGTTCATCGCATTCCTTAAAACACAGTCCAAAGGGGTGTCAGGCTTACTTGCTTTATTACCCATTTTCACGTTCAATATCCTTAAGTTTTTATCACAGAAATCACACAACAAAATGCACAAAAACAAACAAACAAAAAACATATAGAACACAGAACAAAACACCAGTGCTAAAACAGAAAAACAGAGGAGCAATGAAACGTCTTGCTAAAGCTCTGGGGTAGGAGCGCGTGCAAGCCCGTCGGCACCTCTCTATCCTTCCAGAGGAATTCCCTACAGAACAGAACAGAGGACAGAACGATTTCTCATTACTGTCCTGGACAGGAGTATATGTGAGCCTCGCCAGGCCACCTCTCTGTCATCAGAAGAGATCTCCCTTAACCGGATACCAGATATTATAAAGGCGCCAGTTACCTATGGAGGCCTCCTCGACCAGGTGCTTGCTGATAGTTTTAGTGCAGCAGTTCACTGCAGTGCTCTGGGGATCGAAGGCTCACTCCGAGGCCTTGGAATGTCTCAAGTAGCGCACCCACTATGGTGGCTCTCCAGCCCAGAGCCCTGGAGCGAAGGCCGGCTTTAGAATTTCCAGCAGTCTGGTCTTGTGATCTGGTTGGGCAGGGTCATCTCGCTGGGGCATCCAAAATGTTAGACCAGGACTCAAGAAAAGACCACTGACTCCAATTAATATCAAATTAAAGCAATTTTATTATTTCGACTGGCCAGGCTGCCTTTCCCTCCCAAAATGGCGGGAACAAGACAGCAACCCCACCTTTCCTACAGCTCAGCTTTATAGACCAGAAAGTTACACAAAAGGGGGGTTACAGATAATAGAACTCTGACAAGCATCACACTAATGGTAGTTTACATTTTTTTTTTTTTGCTGGCCCCAACATCAGAATTTATGAGGACCATTAGAGCCTCAGAGAGGGTTGTTGTCTGGCCAGGGAAGGCCAATATTTGTGAGGTGTCACTAAAGTTTCAGAGAGGGCTGCTATCTGGTCAGAGAGCCAGGCATGGGTGAGTTCAAGGCATGGGCAGGCATTCCAAGCAGGTTCAGAATTTGCAGTATTTTAAAGTAAAGCCGAAATTATCTCTTCATGGCTTTGTGGCAAGATGGCTCCCAATTTTAATAAAAGATCAGGTTGGGTCTATCATAACTACAGCTAAAAATAAATATTAAAAAAAAGAAACTCAGGGTTTTAAAAAATAACATTTCTTTTATTAGTTGCTCAAGACAATACAATGATCTTGATATATCATATATTTGATTCAAATAGCGTATGAATTCTCATTTTTCCACGTGTACAAATTGCAGGATCACATTGGTTATACATCCATGTGTATATATACAGCAATCCTAGTGTCAGTTGTATTCTGCTGCTCTCCCTATCCACCCCCTCCTGGCTCCTCCCCTCCCATCACCTCTCTCTACCCATTCTACTGTGACACTTATTTCTCTCTCTCTTTTTTTTATCCCTTCCCCCTCACACCTTCAGATATGTATTTTGTGTAACCATGAGGGTCTCCTTCCATCTTCCATGCAATTCCCCATCTCCCTCCCATTCCTTCCCACTTCTTTTCCTTGTTTCATGGTAATCTTCTTCTCATGCTCTTCCTCCCTACACTGTTTTGAGTCACCTCCCTTATATCAGAGAAGACATTTGGCATTTGTTTTTTAGGGATTATCTAACTTCACTTAGCATAATCTGCTCTAATGCCATCCATTTCCCTGCAAATGCCATGATTTTGTTATTTTTTAGTTCTGAGTAATACTCCATTGTGTATGAATGCCACATTTTTTTATCCATTCATCTGTTGAAGGGCATCTAGGTTGGTTCCACAATCTAGCTATTGTGAATTGTGCTGCTATGAACATTGATGTAGCTTTGTCCCTGTAGTATGCTCTTAGGTACACGTGTACATTGCTGGTGGGACTGCAAATTGGTGCAGCCAATTTGGAGGGCAGTACTTGGAAAGCTGGGAATGGAACCACCGTTTGACCCAGCTATTCCCCTTCTCAGACTATACCCCCCAAAAAACATTTTTAGTAATTGCCTTTGAACTTTGAGATATAAATGAAAAACATTAGGCTGAACTCATGCATTTTTAGTCTTTGAATTAGGCCTTAACCTCTCCATTGCCTTCACAAAATATCTTCTGCATGGGTAACCATGAGCATCATAGTCTGATATACTGAATATGTTTGTAGAATTCTTCCCTTGATTGATATCTTCTTTTCTCACACTTCTTTTTTGTGCCTGTATCTGTGTGTGTGTAGATGTGCATACTATAGGCATCTGGTTTTGTATTTTTTAAATGAAGTTTCTAGCCCCTTGAGCAAACATCAGGAACATTTGTAAAGATTTAATATTTAAGAGAGTAAAATGTGCTGGGGGAACTGATTGGTTGGGAACCTAAGTGAACCTTTTTGAGATTGTAGAAACCTACTGCTGGGTGGTTATTTATATTCTGTCATAAGGCAATGATATGGATATAATTAATTTAGTGGTTTGGGTAGTTGAGGGTTTTCTGTATTGGAAAACCAGTATTTGTTATCAGACATTTGGCGATGGCTTAGTGAAAGAATGCACCACTCTTTCCAATAGCATTTCAGAGGTAATATGTCATCTAAAAACTTCCTACTCTTTTTTGAAAAGGAATGATAGACAAATAAATGTAAACAGTACAGGAATTTTTCTATGCTAGTTACAGAATAAATACCAGGTCAAAAGTTTTTTAAAAGAGCAACAATTCTATATTTGTCTCCAAAATTAAATAGATGTCCCATTGTATTTTATTTGTGTTTGTTTTTATATTCACTGCTTTTGCCTGTAACTGTTTCTATTGTAAGTACATCTATCATATGTCATTTGTACTCATGGTGTATATGACATGTTACATCTACTGGACTGTGAACTGTTTTATTTCTATTGTTAGTCTTTTAATCCCAATGCCAGGAACTGTGCCTAGTACAGAGTAGATGCTTGATTAATATTGAGTTGAATGAATGTGAATATTTGACTGTATCATTTGAATTATCATTTATTAGAAGACTGTACTATCTTATCTTAGCTTTTCTTGTGGACTGGTCATGTACTCAAACCAGATTGGAAATGTGTTATGAGTAGGAACTTGATTTTGTCTTTCCTAAATTCTTCTTTATAACACTTTGGGCTGTAGTGGGTAATAGGTATTCTCAAACATGTGATTGAACTGAAATATGTTGGTAGTTTTTATTTCCTTATCAGGAGATTCCTAAAAACACAGTCATTAATAAGAAATTTGGAAGAGATTCCAAAACCAGTATATATACTTGTCTGTCAGCTTGTGGACTTGTGTAAGACTCCATACTTTCATGGAGTAAAGAGTTATGGTTCTGGGTCCTTGCTTCTGAGTGGCCTACTTGCTTTATTTTGGACTTCTACTTGTGTCACAGATGATGTAAGTCAGTGGCTCTTCAAATGTGGTCTCAGATTAGAACATCACCTAGGTACTTGCTAAAAATGCAGATTTTCCTGCCCCCTCTAGATCTACTAAATCAGAAACTCTGAAGGTGGAGCCCAATCTGTGTTTTAATTAGTCCTCTAGGTAATTTTGATGGTGAAGTCTGATGTCACCATGTGATGTAACTATCTTTAAGAGAGAGGGCTCAAGGCAATGCTTACGTGCTAGAGAAAACCCAACTAGCAGCCTAGATTAAATAGCATAAGTAATTAAAAGGTTTTTAGAGGAAGTTAGGTTTAGTTTACAAGAAGGCATTAAGATGTAAAGCAGGGGCTGGGATTGTGGCTCAGTGGTAGCGTGCTTGTCTAGCACATGTCAGGCAATGGTTTTGATCCTCAGCACCACATAAAATAAATAAAGGTATTATGTTCGTGTATAACTAAAAATTTATTTTAAGAAAGATGTAAAGCAAATTCCTGAAACTTCATTGTATGCTATTTTTTAGATTAAGTAAACCAGATTATGGATTTTTCAAGTATTTCTCTTTTTATGTGTGATTTTGTGTCCAAATTAAAAGATGAGAACTTTAGTTAAGTTTTCTGAACATTAATTTGGATTTTTATAGGGGCAAATGTTCTTTGTCTCCCATAGCAGATGACTGAGAAACAACTGAAAAGTATTCAACACAACTGGCACTTTGTGTGTTTTCTTTTTGAGTATGCTTTCAATGATGTCATTGATTTTGAATTTGAATCCTTTTAAAAAACATTTTTATTTGCTCTAATTAGTTAAATATGACAGCAGAATGCTTTTTAACTCATTGTACACAAATGGAGTACAGCTTCTCTTTTCTCTGACTGTACATGATGTAGAGTCACACTGTTCGTGTAATCATACATGTACATAGGGTAATAATGTCCCTCTCCTTCTACGATTCTTCCCACTCCCATACTCCCTTCCCTTCTCTACCTCCCCTCTACCAAATCCAGAGCTCCTCCATTCTTCCCTATTCCAACTTCATTATAAATCATCATCTGCGTAACAGAAAACATTTGGCCTTTGGTTTTTAGGGATTGGCTTATTTTGCTTAGCATGATATTTTCCAACTCCATCCATTAATCCACAATTGCCATAATTTCATTCTCCTTTAAGGCTGAGTAATATTCCATTATGTATATAAACCACATTTTCTTTATCCATTCATCAGTTGAACGGCACTGATGTTGGTTCCGAAGGTTGTCTATTGTGAGTTGAGCTGCTATAAACATTGATGTGGCTGTGTCACTGTAGGATGCTGATTTTAAGTCCTTTGGGTTTTGGTATAAATTAATTCAAATGTTTTTTAATTTTAGATTACAAGGTAGTTAAAAATTGTGTCAAGTACATTTAAAATATTTTAGTTTATTAGATACAATGCATGCAGATAAGCCTGCTTACGTATGGAAGATTTCTATTCCTTTTACAAGTTGAGTATCCCTTATCTGAATACTTGGGACCAAAAATATTTCAAATTTCAAAATTTTTGATTATGAAATATTTTCATAGACTTTACTGGTTCAACTGTTCTAATAGGAAAATCCAAAGTCCAAAATGTAACATGGAGTGCAAAAGGTTTCAGATTTTTGAGCACTTTGAATTTCATATTTTTGGATTAGGGATGCTCAACCTATATATATTCTTTTGACAAATAATAATTTTTAAAAAATAGTTCTGGCATGATTGTGCACACTTATAATCCTGGTGTGGGAAGCTGAGGAAGGAGGATTGCAAGTTTGAAGTCACCCTCAGCAACTTAGAGGTGCTATAAGCAACCTAAGTGAAACTCTGTCTCAAAATTAAAAAAAAATAAAAAATAAAAAGGGCTGGGGATGTGGTTCAGTGGTTTAGTGTCCTTGGACACAATCCCCAGTACCAAAAATTAAAAAAAAAATTAAATTAAAAATTAGTTTCCTATTTACCTTGTAAACTAAATGGTAAAATACCTACATAATATTGTTTGTCTTTTTTCTAGTGGTTGGGAAATGGAAGATCTAATCTTAGATACACTATGTTAAAAAAAAAAACTTATAAAGCATCCCAGAAGTTTTTTTTTTCAAATATTTATTTAGTTGTAAATGAACACACAGTATCTTTATTTATTTTTATGTGGTGCTAAGGATTGAACCCAGTGCCTCACACATGAGACGCAAGTACTTTACCACTGAGCTACAGCCTCAGACCCCATCCTGGAAGTTTAACACTTAATTTTTTTGAAAATAATTCCAGAAATTTCTTTTGAAAATATATTATTATCATTAGCTGTACTCATACACATAAATGGCAGTATGATGACTTGTGCCTGCTTTTTATTTAAACTCTGGAAAGTTCAGGGGAGAACACGTTTAAAAATATTGAGGTGACATTAGAGCAGCCAGAAGTGAGATTTCTGAAAAAGTAGTCAAAATATAACAATGATATGTCAAGAATTATCCCTTTAAAAAAAGTAGCTGAAATCATCACTTCTGTACTACTCAGTAAGTTTGGAAACCACTTACTCTCTTATTAGAGGTCTCTGTTCTGGAAGGAACTTTATTGTGAAGATGAGAAGGGAGAACTTTGAAGGAACCTTGCAAGCTATTGCATTTTCTGGTAACCTTATATATTAGGTGTATGGTGTAAGCCTTCATTGTGATAGTTTACATAGGTCTTGGACCATCAACTTAGTTCATTTGTGAGAATGCTTTTCCCTTTAGGGATATAATCCAACTAATCTCTTGGTGCTTCTTTTTATTTCTTTCTAAAACTAATGAGTGTAGACAGAAACATCCAAGACAGTCTACAAATTGGTGGGCTTATGAGACTGAATCTGATGAATGAGAATTGTTTGGTTGTAATAGGTTTCAGTTACAACACTCTGCCTATGATGGTACAGCCTTGACAAGGTTGAAGGGGATTGTGCATGTAAAGGTAGGTTTAACTCCAGTTTCTTTGTCTCTCAGTTACCTTGTTACCTATGGAAACATTCATAGTTACTATATACTTGTACATTTTTCTACAGATAATACCTACATGTAGAGACATATGATGTGTTTACCTTTTTCTTTCTATTTTAGAAAGACACCTGAATGATTTTAAACATTGTTCTATGTCTGGCTTTTTTTCATGTACTCTATCATGGGTATTATCCCACCTCAGTGTATATAGAGCCATCTCCTTTGTAATAATTACCTAGTGTTTTTTTGATATCCTATTTTTTCATTATCCTACTTCATTTCTTTTTTTTTCTTTCAGCTTTTTCTTCCATTTCCTTCTCTCCCCTGCCTTTTTAATTAAATAATCCAATACAGACAACAATATAGTGTCATTTATGGAGACGTGTTAGCTGGGATTTAATCTTTATTTTGAAAGGGATTTATATTCACACCAATTACTATGTTTTAGGCACAGGCTATTTTTTCATAAGAAATAGCTTCCTTGTATAGGAACATGTATTTTAAGACTTTTGTTTTTAATTTTCCAGATGTGAAAAACTTAAGAGGGTGACATTATTCTTAAAGAGTCTTCTCTATTCTCACAGGTCTTAGTTCAGGTCCTAATTTTCTTCCAGTTGTACTCTCATAATCTGTTTAACCAGTTACCCATAGATGGACATTTGGATTGTACATAATTTTGTCTTTTTTTCATTATATCATTTCATACTTTTGCAAATATATTTGAAAAAAACACATTCTTTCAAAATTATTGTGTTAAAGAATGTATAAACTTATGGATTTAATGGATATTGTCCACTATAAAGTGAAACTGATATATACATACACAGCATACATATGCGTGCTTCTCAACATACTAGATCATTAAATTAGTGAATTATGGACCTTTATCTGTCTAATAGAAAAAGGGATATAATTACTTTTTTTATTTTTGGCAGTGCTGGGGTTCAAACTGTGATCGTAGCACATACTTGGCATCCATAAACTACTGAGTTCCACCTCCTCACCTTTTCTTTTTTTAAAATGTTTTCTTTTTTAGTTGTAGTTGGACACAGTATCTTTATTTTATTTATTATTTTTATGTGGTGCTGAAATTCAAATCCAGTGCCTCCCATATGCAAAGTGAGTGTTCTATTGCTGAGCCACAACTGCAGCCCACTGATTATACTTTTAATTGACATTTCTCTTACATTTGAGGTTGAAAATGTTTATTAATAAATTTGAGCTTTTTGTATATCTTTCTATTAACATGCCTTCTTGTGTAGTTTTCTTTTGAGTTCTGGATCTTTTTCTTACTGATTTGAAGGTACTCTGTGAAAGTTAAGAAAAAGCAAATTTGTGAACTGTGATATTCTGACTTGTTTTGTTTTGATCTTTGTCAGAAATTGTCTTATTTTTGTATAATAGTTCTTCAGCAACTTTTTAATTGCTGTATAAAAATTTTTAATGAGGTCAAATGTATTTTATAGCTTTGGATTTTGTCTTATTCTCAGAAAGGCATTGCAAATTTTGAAATAATGAAACAAAATAAAACCTCCCTTTTGTACTAATATTTTTAGTGTTAATTAGATTTTTATTTTTTTTTATAATTTAAAAATTTTTATTTTTATAGTGCTGGGGATTAATCCTAGGCCCTTGCATATTCTGATAAACATGCTTTGCTGTTGAATTATACCATCACTCCTGACCCCAATTTTAAAACTTCATCTGGCTTTTGTTTTAATCCTCATTTTCTCCAATGATGTACAGTGCTACCTTGAGCTTATATTAAATTTCTACATTGATTTGAATTTTTGAATTGTCCATATATAAGTGCCATATTTAAAGTTAACTATTGAATTATTGCTTGAAATATTTTAAGACTTTTGAATAATTTTTGGTTATTCTTATTTATTGTTCCATGTGAGGTTTAGAATTATGAATGGTTTTGTTTTCTAAAATTGCTTGTATTTTAATTGATCTCATGTGATATTTAAAGATATATTTAGGGAGAAAATTTTTTGTAATGCCGAGTTTGATTAGGAACATGATATTTATTCTCATTCTTTCATGTCATTTTTTTGTCCCCTAAGCATTAAAAATTTCTTTGTATAACTCTAATTATTAAATTTTCCTGGCATTCATTCATATTATTTGCAAATGGTAACAATATTTCCTCTTTTCTATATTTTCTGTGTTTTCTTGACTAAATTACATTGGCCTGTACCTCTAGCACAATGTTAAATTTTTGTGGTGAAAATAGATATTCTTATTTTGTGTCTTTGGCAGGAATGGTGTTCTGTAATCATGAAGGAGTATCATTAATATTTTGGTTATTCTTAGGTTTGTCTTTTCCACATACTCCCATCTTCTCTGTAGCCATTCTCTTTGATAATTCTGGGACTTTTCTTTTGATTAAATATTTAAATAACCTAGTATGAATTGGTAGGAGGATAGGAAGCAGGTATATGTGGAAATTAGAGGAGTTGTTAGTGGATTGGAGACTGAGTCCCAGTATTGTAGAGTTTTATAGGCTGACACTTCAGAATCATCCAAGATCTATAATGATAGCATAAATACAGAACTAATCAAAGCATATAGAGAAGATAAAATTGATATTTAATGTTATCATTATTTTGATTGATTGAACTGAGTAGATTATTGCATTTATTAAAGCCATTTTAAGAGTATAAAATTCTATGGCAAAGCATACAAATTCACGCTAATATTTACTTTAGACTAAGATTTAATTTTTTCAGCTTTAAGTGCCCGTGTCACTATTCTACTTAGGTAAAATAATTATCTCATTGTAGAAGATGTAATTCCAAAAAACTTAAGCATCATTGAAGTAGAAATAGATACTGTGGATATTTGATGCCTTTTCCTTTGTGTATATAATTGCTTTCACATTAATTTTAATCATTTCAATAAGACACATGCAATTCAATCAATTGAAATATCAATTTTAAGAGCTCATTGGAATGAAAATGAAAACATTACTGTACCTACATCTGGAAGATTATGAGAAGATTGCTAAAATAGATTTTATATTATTGTGGTACTAATAGAAATGAGTCCTTTAAAATAAACAGAATTTAATTGTTTACTCATTAAACTTATTTGGATGATTCTCCTAAATCTTTAGGGATGTGGTAAGGTCATCTATAAATGTAAAGTTCTTGCTTACTTGGAAAAGCAAGTGGAAAACATTGCGGGAAAACATTGTTTTCTGTTTTAGTGGATTCATATAAACGAAATTGGAGGAATACGGAAATATATGAGAATGAATAATAATAGCGTTCCTTGAGGAAACTTAAATAGAGTTCCTCCCTAACTTACAGTTAACATAAATTACTTGAATGACTTAATGTTTACTACATATTTTTAATTCCTTAAGTGGAAATTATTTTAGTTCTACTTAAATTATTTTATTTCTACTTATTTTATTCTACTTAAAAAACTCTGGCTCTTTCTTAGTCTCTCTGTTTTACTGAAGATAAAAGATTTTTTTTTAATAGTTTATTTCCTGTATGTAATTCTTCGGTGGGAAACAGGAAAATGCAGATGTCTCTGGTTTTCTTTTTTTGCCTTTCACTTACTTTTCTCCTGCATATAACAAAGCCTAAAACAGATTTGAGAGGTTGGAAAGTTTTGTTATTTGTAGGGAAGGGTTAGGATAAAATCACTCAAGACAAAGAATTCCTTGTAAAATTTCAATATATGGTTCAACTGAGACTTTTAATTTGGAAGGATATTATAATAGTTCATGTGATTTTGCTCCCCCTATCCCTTTACTCTTTATAAAATAAAGAAACCATCTCAAAAGTTTAAGAGAAAAACCCTGAGCAAACTACTGCACACCTTGCACTTGCTTGCATTGACTGTTTTAGATGATCAGCTCTTAGAGGATCTGGACTATGAGTTGTAACATCCAGTCTGAATTAAACTGCTTATAGGTGTCTTTTTTTAAATCTTTTGTCTCCTTGCAGTCTGTGCTTTTCTTTATTTTTATATATTTTGTGGCAGATATGGAAAAAATCATATATAATTATCCTTTTTTCCAAAGATTCTTTGTTAAACTGAATTTTTAAATATAAGTATTTGGTCTAAATTGAGTTTTGTCTTCTTGTTCCCTACAAAGGCCCAGATCGCTTTTCTTCAGGGGGAAAGAAAAGGTCAAGAAAATTTGAAGAAGGATCTGGTGAGGAGGACCAAAATGTTTGAATATTGTCTTCATCCACTTCAGTGGATGGTCTTTGATTTTGTGTGTGTGTGTGTGTGTGTGTGTGTGTTTATGTGAAATCTAAGGCAGTTCATTGCTTTAGGTAATTAAGTATTTGGTAGTTGATATTGAAATTCTTTATTGTCATTGTCAGTTTTTTCTTTGATTTGTAAATCACTTATTTTTTTAAGTTGGTAAATGGACTATTTGTTAAGCTGCCATAAAATAGCACTTAGATAGTATTATGAATATTGAGACATAAATATTTTTATTAGAACTTGTGTTCATCTTCATATAGGATCATTATATAGTACCAGACCTTTTTTATCTCTTAGTAAAAGAAAATAGTTTTTTTTTCATACTTTGAGAGCTTGGTTGAAAGTTGGATAGATAAAAAGTAAAACATTTTTTTGAAGTATGTAATCTGGGAATTTTTGACATCTTAAGCTTTCTAAATTATAGGTTTAACCAAAGAAAGAATATTAGCATTAATAATGGTAATTTTTTAATAACTACTGTGTTCTAGGCCCTAAAGACTTATAATTAAGTAATTTGTATAGAGAAGCAGAGTTATAGTAGAGCTGAGTTAGGTCCCTCAGGATTGGTTCTAAAAGCTGTATTGTTTACCAGTATAATATACTGTCTTGCAAGGTAGGAGAACTGAAATATACAAATACTGAAGTAACCAGAGTAGGTGCATGGGAGTGTATTCAGACTTGTGAATCACTAAAGTGTATGAAGTGTGATGGTTTCTATGGTAGATGTATGTCTATGCTATACAAGGGGTCACAAAGAAGGGACTGGATATTATCTTGAAGTAGTAAGGAGGGCATTATTAGAGGAGGTGAGGCTTCAATAGCAACATAGATAATAAGAAGGTGCTTGCAAGTTAGGTAAGGTGCAGGAAGTAGAACATGTTTGACCTGGAACAAAGCCTTTTGGTGTATTCAGAAAATTGTAGTCATTGCATGTAAAGAGTAGGGTGTTAGTTGTGATTTCATCACTGATAACATGGTAGGGGAGGTCCAAGTCAGATCATGGAGTTTAGAATACCGAAGAAGAGCTACCTAAGGAGTTCAGACTTTTACCTTACATGTGATAAGAAACATGGAAAATTTTCAGGTTCTTTTTATTCCAAAATGATCTTCAACTAACAGCACATTTAAGTATAATAAATTAAGGAATAAAAAAACATTTCTTCAAGACCTGGAGCTCTAGAATATTTCCAGTGTTTTCCATTCTAAAATTGTTTTCCTAATGCTTAAATGCCAAGAATTAAAAAGAAAATGTTTTTGATTGAGGAAAATTTGAGACCCAACAATAGAAAGACTAGTAACTTTTATGTACATCTCCAAGATTTAACAGATAATGTTTGTCATTCTTGTTTTAGTGTGGTCTATATAAGAGTGCATTCCAGACATCTTGTCATTTTGCCTATAAATACCTAAGAGCTAAGGCATGTGATGTTGTGTTGCTGTGTAGATTTTCTATGTAGTCCCACTTTAATATAAAAATTATTTGAGGGCTCGGGATGTGGCTCAAGTGGTAGTGCACTCGCCTGGCATGCATGCGGCCCGGGTTCAATCCTCAGCACCATATACAAACAAAGATGTCGTGTCTGCAGAAAAAAAATAAATAAATATTTTTTAAAAATTCTCTCTCTCTTAAAAAATTGTTTGAAAACTGAATCTTTATCATTATAGCAATGAATTTATTAAAGTATTCTTTAAAGTGTAATAAAAGTTACAAAATAAGCAAATTTACAGTTAGTTTTTCAAGAATACAAAGTATATAATCCAAGATTTATTCAGAAACATTCATTCTGAGGAACTTCAAATACTATATAAAATACAGTTCTGAAACATTTTTCCAGTGTTGTTTTTCTCCATTCACTGCCACTTTTCTTTTATCTGAATTAATGTAGAATTTACCTGTCTTCCTTGCCTCTAATAGTTCCATTTCCTAGTCCATTTTCCTTATCCACAGGACTCACTTTCTGAAACACAAATGGAATAGTTATGTTATAGCCCTACTTAAAAATATCTAGCTGATTTCAAGGTTATTTTGCAACTAGGTCCTTTCTCTAGTCCCTTCACAGAACTCCATTCCTTCTAATACTAAATACACTGCAAAACTGCTGTTGGACCCACTGTCTATTTTTATAATTCACTTTTATGGTGCTGCTTTTGACAGAAATACCCCCCTCTATTAATTCAATTGTCTCACTAGAAAATTCTTACTGTTCTTTTGAGGCTTATGTGAAATCATTATCTTCTTTTTGATAGCTTTGATACATGACCTTTTATAGAATCAGATAATCCCTTATCTATATTCCTGTAACACTTGATATAACCCTTGTAAGTTCTTATCATAGTGTGCTGTAGTTATTTACATTCCTGTCCCTTAGGCACCTTCTTAATTCCATCCCTACCTGACTGCAAGCAACAGGTTATTCCCAGCACTCAGCACACTGCCTTGCACGTTGTAGGAACTCAGTAATAGTTAATTGCAATTAGTCACTATTTTAGCATCAACATTTAAGATGTTATTGGGTATACTATGTTTTATTTCCAGCACATTATGATAACAGAATTTAACAACAAAGCTAGAATGAAACTTCTTTAGTTTATTATAGTTATCAAACAAGTTTTTTTCAATAAGTGCCAATTGGGGGGAACCTGACTCTTTTGTCAAATATGAGTTGTTAGACATGAAATCTGCTTATTTATCCTGTAGTCAGAGTATAGTGAAGATACTTTGCTACCACAATGAGCTTGAAGTATTAAAACAATGGGAAGCAATATGAGTGAGGAAGTATATTTTAACATTGGCTTTAAAAGTATATTATTAGGCTTAAGGAGAGTTTTGTAAAACATTACTTCATGAATTTAACAAGTCAGTAGAGAGAGCATGATTCAACAGTTCTTTACATATTTTGTCTTTGTATGTGTGGGGCTAGGCATTGAAACTAGCCTTGTGCATGCTTATATAAATTCTTATGAAATGTTGGGTGTCTTTTTGTTTGTTTGTATTGGTACCAGGGATTGAATTGGTACCAGGGATTGAAGTGGTAACAGTGGTTGTATTGGTACCAGGGTGCTTAACCACTGAGCCACATTCCCAGCCCTTTTTATATTTTATTTAGAGACAGGGTCTCACTGAATTGGTTAGGCCTCATTAAATTGCTGGGGCTGGCTTTGAATTTGCAATCCTCCTGCCTCAGCTTCTGTCACTGGGATTATATGTATGTGCCAAGATGCCCAGCAGAATGTTACTTCTTAATGTTATTGTTTTTATTATATTTGTTTTGGAGAATGCTTTCTGTTCCTTCTTGTTAATTGCACTGCTGTTTTTCCTAAGACCACTAGAATGCACTAGAATGCAATATTTTCTGCTTATAAATGTTTTTGTTTCTCTTTTTTTTATTTTTATGTACACATATAAATTCATAAATTTTCTTCTCACTTTATTTTAAAAGCCTTAATATAACCTTTCCTTAGACCATGTAGGTTCAGTTGCTATTTGGGCTCCTACGGAAATAGTATTGCTTTGTCTTATGGTAGATGAAGTATATTTCTGGAAAATCTGAAGAATGACAATGACTTTGAGAATCTTTTTTTACTTTCTGGTAATTGTAAGTCATATTAATTATAAATATTTATTACTTATGATCAACATTATTATAAATATGTTGAAATAGATTTAGAAAAAATTAGTCTGGTGATGATATTTCTCATTAAGAAATATTGGGAATAGAAATCCCCAGTGAACAAAAACAATTGAGCCACAGGAAATAGAAATAACTTGGACCAAACATATTTACTAAAAAAATTTAAAGATAGATACATACATTTAATTAATCAAATAACCACAAAAATAGATACCTTCTGCTTTAGTTTACTGATTTCCATCCCAAGGAAATCATATTAGCTAATGGCTTATCATGTATCTTTCCAAAATATTTTGTACATGTGAAATTCTCTTTCGCACACACAAACACCCCCTCACACACACACCCCTACACCCAAACCACAGACGGAGGCATGTTGTGTATAATATTTTAGATGTTGCATTTTTGCTTAAGCTTAGAGATCAGTTCATATTAGCATATCAATGTTGTTGTTTCTTATTTTCTTATTTCTTCTTAATTGGTTACATGTTATTACAAAACCTTTTATATATATACACATAGGATTAAAGACAGATAAGAAATACTCATGTACCCCGCATTAGTTGTCTATAATTTTTATAGTTTTTTAAGACTCCGCTCTAAATAAAGCTGGCAAGTCAAAAATAAAAAGCTTTGATTTTTCTGCTGTAACTGCATAATCAGTATTATTGCAAAATAATCATGAAAGATTTGAGTAACATATCTGACCAAATTATTTTTATTTCCTTTATATTTTTTGAGTTATAAAACCATTAATATAAATGCTTCAATTATTTTTTCAAATTATTTATTCTAATTTGTTATACATGACAGCAGAATGCATTTCAGTTTATATTACACATATAGAGCACAATTTTTCATGTTTCTGGTTGTACAGAAAGTAGAATCACACCATTTTTGTCTTCATACAGTACTTAGGGTAATGATGTCCATTTCGTTCTACCATCTTTCCTACCCCTACACCCCCTGACTTCCCCTCCATTCCCTTTGTCCTATTTAAAGTTCCTCCATTCCTCCCATGCTTCTTTCCCCATCTCCATTATGGATCAGCCTCCTCCTGTCAGAGAAAATATTTGGCATTTGCATTTGGGGAATTGGTTTACTTCACATAATATTCTCAAACTCCATCCATTTACCTGCAAATACCATGATTTTATTCTTTTTTAATGTTGAGTAATATTCCACTGTATATATATATACACCACAGTTTCTTTATCAGTTCATCTACTGAAGGGTATCTAGGTTGGTTCCCCAATTTTGCTATTGTTAATTGTGTTGCTATAAACATTGATGTGGCTGTGTCCTTGTAGTATGCTGTTTTTAAGTCCTTTGGGTATAAACCGAAGAGTGGGATAACTGGGTCAAATGGTGATTCCATTCCCAGTTTTCCAAGGAATCTCCATACGGCTTTCCATATTGGCTGTACCAATTTGCAGTCCCACCAGCAATGTATGAGTGTGCCTTTTCCCCCACATCCTTGCCAACACTTATTGTTCTTTTTATTCTTAAATAACTGCCATATTGACTGGATTGAGTTGAAATCTTAGTTTTGATTTGCATTTCTCTAATTGATAGAGATGTTGAACATTTTTTCATATATTTGTCGATTGATTGTATATTCTATTCTGCAAAATGTCTCTTCAGTTCCTTGGCCTATTTGTTAATTGGGTTTTATTGGTTTTTTGCTGTTAAGATTTTTGAGTTCTTTATATATCCTGGAGATTAGTGCTCTATCTGATGTGCATGTGATAAAACTTTGGTCTCATTCTGTAGGCTCTCTATTCCCCTCACTGATTGTTTCTTTTGCTGAGAAGATGTTATTGAGTTTGAATTCATCCCATTTATTGATTCTTGATTTTATTTCTTGTGCTATAGGGGTCTTATTATGGAAGTTGGGGCCTAATCTGACGTGATGTAGACTTTGGCCTACTTTTTCTTCTAATAGATGCAGTGTCTCTAGTTTAATTCCTAGGTCCTTGATCTGCATTGAGTTGAGTTTCATGCATGGTGAGAGATAGGGGTTTAATTTTATTTTGTTTCATATGAATTTCCATTTTTCCCAGTACCATTTGTTGAATAGGCTATCTTTTCTCCAACATATATGTTTTTGGCACCTTTGTCTAATATAAAATAACTATAATTATCTGGGTTTGTTTCTGTGTTCTCTATTCCATACCATTGGTCTACAAGTCTGTTTTGGTGCCAATACAATGCAGTTTTTGTTACTATTGCTCTGTAGTATAGTTTAAGAACTGGTATAGTAATGCGACCTGCTTCACTCTTTCTGCTAAGGATTGCTTTAGCTATTATGGGTCTCTTATTTTTCCAGATGAATTTCATGATTGTTTTTTTCTATTTCTGTGAGGAATATCTTGCATATTTTGATTAGGATTGCCTTAAATCTGTATAGTGCTTTTGGTAGTATGGTGATTTTGACAATATTAATTCTGCTTATCCAAGAACAAAGGAGATCTTTCCTTCTTTTAAGGTATTCTTTAATTTCTTCCTTTAGTGTTCTATAGTTTTCATTGTAGAGGTCTTTCACCTCTTTCATTGATTCTCAAGAATTTTATTTAATTTTTTTGAGGTTATTGTAAATGAGCTGGTTTTCCTAGTTTCTGTTTCAGAGGATTTGTCACTGATGTATAGAAATGCCTTTGACTTATGTGTGTTGATTTCATATCCTGTTACTTTGCTGAATTCATTTATTAGTTCTATAAGTTTTCTGATAGAGTTTTTTGGTTCCCCTAGATACAGAATCATGTTGTCAGTGATAGTTTTTGTGTTCTTCTTTTCTTATGTTCATCCCTTTAATTTCTTTTGTCTAATTGCACTGGCTAGAGTTTCAAGAACTACGCTGAATAGAAGTGATGAAAGAGGGCATCCCTGTCTTGTTCCAGTTTTTAGAGGGAATGCTTTCAATTTCTTTCCATTTAGAATGATGTTGGACTGGAGCTTAGTGTAGATAGCTTTTACAATATTGAGGTATGTTCCTGATATTTCTAGTTTTTCTAGTGTTTTGAACATGGGGGTGCTGTATTTGTCAAATATTTTTTCTGCATCTATTGAGGTGATCATATGGTTCCTATCTTTAAGTCTATTGATGTGATGAATTACATTTATTGATTTCCATATGTTTAACCAACCTTGCATCCCCAGGATGAACCCCACTTGATCGTGGTGTACTATTATTTGATATGTTTTTTTTGTATTCAGTTTGCCAGAATTTTAGCATCTATGTTCATTAGAGATATTGGTCTGAATTTTTCTTTCTTTGATATGTCTTTGTCTGGTTTTTAGAATCAGGGTGATATTGGCCTCATAAATGTGTTTGTAAGTGTTCCTTTTTTTTCTATTTCATGAAATAATTAGTTCTTCTTTTAAAGTTTTTGTACAACTCAGCCGTGTATCCATTCTGTCCTTGGCTTTTCTTTGTTGGTAGGCTTCTGATGGTGTCTTCTATTTCATTGCTTGAAATTGATCTGTGTAAATTGTGTATATCATCCACATTCATCATATGACTCTAGATTTTTGTCAATGCCTTTGATATTTTCTGTTTTATTGGAGTACAAATTTTCATAATAATTTCTGATTATCTTCTGTATTCTGTACTGTAGTGTCCATCAAAAAATAATAATAATATAGTCAAATTGGAAATTACTTCCTGTAGTGTCCATCAATAAATAAATAAATGTAATTAATCACATCAATACACTTAAAGATAAGAATTATATGATCATATTTTCTTTTTCATCACAGATGTAATTTGAATTTTCTCCCTCTCTTTTTTAGCATAGCTAACGGTGTATCAATTTATTTTTTCAAAGAAACAACTTTTTGTTTTGTAATTTTTTTTAAAGAGAGAGTGAGAGAGAGGGGGGAAGAGAGAAAGAGAGAATATTTTTAATATTTATGTTTTAGTTTTTGGCAGACACAACATCTTTGTTTGTATGTGGTGCTAAGGATCGAACCCAGTATGCACGCATGCTAGGCGAGCGCGCTACCTCTTGAGCCACATCCCCAGCCCTGTAATTATTTTAATTATTTATTTTGTTTCAATTTCATTGATTTCAGCCCTGATTTTAATTTTTTCTTGTCTTCTACTGCTTTGGTGTTTATTTTTTTTCCGTAGGGCTTTAAAATGTAACGTTAGTTCATTTATTTGACTTTTTCTTCTCCTAAGGAATGAACTTCATGCAATGAACTTTCCTCTTAGTACTGCCTTCATAGTGTCCCAGATTTTTCAATATGTTGTATTAGTGTTCTCATTTACCTCTAAGAATTTTTTAATATTCTCTATGATGTCTTATGCAACCCATTGTTCATTCAATAGCATATTATTTAGTCTCCAGGTGTTGTAGTAGCTTTTATTTTTTATCATTGATTTCTAATTTCATTCCATTATGATCTTATAGAATGCGGGTTAATACTTTTACTTTTTTGTATTTGCTAAGAGTTGCTTGTGGAATAACAGGGTCTATTTTAGAGAAGAATCCATGTGCTGCTGAGAAGAAAGTGTATTTGCTTGTTGAATGAAATATTCAATATATGTCAGTTAAGTCAAAGTTATTGATTGTATTATTGAGTTCTATAGTTTCTTTGTTTAGCTTTTGTTTGGAAGATCTAGGCAGTGGTGAGAGATGTGTTAAAGTTACCCAGAATTATTGTGTTGTGGTTTATTTGAACTTGAGAAGAGTTTGTTTGATGAACGTAGATGCTCCATTGTTTGGGACATATATATTTATAATTGTTATGTCTTGTTGATGTATGGTTCCCTTAAGGAGTATGCAATGTCTTTCTTTATCTCTTTTTTTATTAACTTTGGCTTGAAGTCTATTTTATTTGATATGATTTTTATAAAGAAAAAAATCCTATTTGACCATTTCCTTTTTCTTCCTTCTATAGTATTGCATTTGGTTTTTAAAATTATTGTTGTTTTATTATTATCTCAGTCTTAAAGCAATAAGTATTTATCACTGGCTTCAGTATTTTGGGGAGAAAATAAATCAAAATACATAAATGCATTAATCAGATATGGCCATTTTAAAATTATCCTTTCAAAAATTTCTGTATCTGGGTTATTTTTCTAATCTCGTGGTTAAATCTGACATGGGCAATTCAGATGGGTAAATCTCAGTAACCAGAAATAATGACATTTTGTTAACTTTTAGAAAGACACAGCCTTTTCATTGACAGATCTAAATAAAAGACAAAAAATATCTTGACTAAGAAATATTTTTTCATCACTACTAGAATATTTTATTCAATACTGATGATTTAATACTTTAAATGGTTCACCATAAATATACATGGCAAATTGTACATAATCTAAACTACTATATTTATTTTAAAAACAAAACAAAACTCAATTTTGGGAAAAGTTAATCTTAACACATTTATTTCATAGTCCAACCCCCTTTTTATTGCTTTTGATTTATAGTAAAGTCCAATTTTGAGTCATTAAGAAAATTTGAATACTGTAGAAACTAGAATGTTAGGTGGTTGATTTGAAATTACAGGAAGATATATGATTCCTAGTGCTATTCATTACTTATGATGACACTGATGTTATAACAACAACAAAAAAGGCAGGTGTTTTTGTGATAATGACTTTAACACCATGAAAGACCTTAAGCCTTGAAAATTCTAGGAGTGTTAAGCCAGGACTACCACATAAACTGCTCCTGTTATACAACATAAAGTTCATTTAAATGTGTTTTAAGATGATTGATATTTTTGTCATTTCTTTGTTAGAATCAAATACCACAAGTTGAAATATGGGACAGAATTGAATCAAGGAGATATGAAGCCTCCAAGCTATGATTCTGGTAAGTTAGTTTTAAAGGAAGCTTAAGTAATAAAAAGAAGTTAATGACTAATATTTTGTAGCAACAACATTTATAAATTTAATTCAATTTCTAATCATTTGCATGTTTTTCTGATCTGCTTGTCTGTTGGTGCCACAGTCTCTGGCTGGGCACAAATCATGAGTCACCACACAGCTTGTAGATTCAAACAGCAATTCTTTATTCCCGAACTCACACCGGCCGTCTACAAACACGTTCTGGGGGAATCCACGTTCTCTGCCCAAATCCACTACTTCACCGGGCTTCTGTCTCCCAAAATATACTGTCAGACCCTAAGAACTCAAGAGGAACTCAGCAGCAGGATACGCCCTATTCTAAAGGGGGAACACCCTAATCTCCTATTATGCTAAACCGCCCTATTCTAAAGGGGGAACACCCTAAACACGAATCCGCCCTGGTCCTTGAGCAAGGTCACCTTACATGCAATGTCCTATTTCCATGAGTCCTTCCACTAAAGAAACATGGGGGTACGCTGGCAAGGAAATTGTCATACCTACTTGGCTGATGGCTCCCAGCATGTTGGCAGTAATCATTTTGTATCCTGTAGATAATTTCCCCCCACCTTTCTTCCTTTTCCTTCTTCCTCTTTCTTTTAGTTCCGCATTTTCTGCTTATGTTCTACACTTATTGGAAAGTTTCAGGCTTCATGGGGTAACATGCACCAACTTAACCTTGTCTTTCTGGGTCCTTCTATTATTAATGGAAACTTTGAGATGCACAGTACAAAGTACATGATGCCCTTGAAACCCTGAGAAAGAGTAGGAACTATGATGGTAAGAGATTTCTTTCTCAAAGCACAGGGGAATTCCTAATCCTTTAAACCTGATTTACCGCCTTTGTGGGGGATGGAGGCCAGATCATTCTGTGTGGTTTGGGCTGGAGGTGAAAAGACCACATGGACACAGATTTTCAGAAAGGAGCAGCTGTGGGGTGGGGGGCAGCATGGCTCTGCCACCTCAAGGGTCCTCTTCTGCTCTGGAAGGCAAGAGAGCCAGTGCACCTGGAATCACTTGATTTATAGGGAAAAGCCAACAAAGGACTTTCAATAGAATATTCTACATTGAATAAGGCAGGGGATAAGGTTTTAAGGGAGTTGCCCAGTCCCATTGGGTAACGCTCAAGTCCAGAGCTGAGGCAAATTTATTTGCCAGCTGAAGTTCATGAAGATAATTTGCTTTGAAGGTCATTTATGTACAGCCCAGGCATGTAATTCCAGTCCCACACCCCCTTTACTCAAGTCTGAGACGGGATACTCAGCTCATGTGCAGGCAGCTCCCACAATTACTGCTCAGTTTCACACTGTTTTGGCCTTTCTCATGCGCAGAAAATTCTTTTCTATAAGCAGAACATGTTTTAACAGGTGAAACATTTATCTTTTTATATTATTTCTTCTTTTTCTTTCCCCTACCTTCCTCTTTACCCACCAAATAATAGAAAGTAGCACTTGTAAACAATATAGATATAATTCACTTATTAGTAGATATAAGGGAAAGTGAGAAAAACTGTTCAGAACTTATCACATAGGTGAATTTTTGGCATGATTTCAGATGAAATTCCTCAAATATCTAAGGATTTTTTTCTTCATATTTCAAGTACTGAAAACTGTAATTTATATCACTTGCTGAAATTTGTACTTATGCTAGGAACTTTAAAAACTATAATTATTTTATTATTATTTTTAGTTATACATGATAGTAGAATGTATTTTGACTTATACATATGTGGAGTATAAATTCCCATTCTTGTGGTTGTACATGATGTGGAGTTACACTGGTCATGTATTCATATATGAACATAGGAAAGTTATTTTGGATTCATTCTGCAGTTTTTCTCATTCCTATCTCCCCTCCCTTCTCCCCATTCCCTCCTCCCTTCTCCCAGTCTGGTTAACCTCCACCAAAACCCCCTCCTTGTGAGTCAGCATCTACAGAATGTTCAATCTTTGTTTTTGGAGGGATTGGTTTATTTCGCTTAGCATGATAGCTTCTAGTTCTATCCATTTACCTGCAAATGCCATACTTTTGTTATTCTTTATACCTGAGTAATATTCCACTGTATATATGTACCACATTTTCTTTATCCATTCATCTATTTAAGGGTACCTGGATTGTTTCCATAGCTTAGGTATTGTGAACTGAGCTCTTACAAACATTGATGTGGCCACATCACTATAGTATGCTGATTTGAGGAGTAAAATAACTAGGTCAAATAATGGTTCCATTCCAAGTAAAAACTATAATTCTTAAAATAGTTATTCAGTAAATAAAATATTGTTCTCATGTCACATATGTGTAATTTTAGCTCACAGAAGTGGACACATTTTCCAAATTTCTATTAAATGATGAAGTGTAGAGCTGAATCCAGGTCTACCTGAAAAGAAAACTGATAAGGACTACTTTAATGTCAGAAGAAAGACCAAGAGAGTAGAAACTAACAGAGGAGAGAGTTCCAAAGGAAGGAATGTTTATCACTGCTGATGAATTAATTCCTAGAGGGTAAAGAGTATCTGTCAGATTAGTAGCACACAGAGGTCATTCATTGGGTCACTGAGAATATAATTGGAAGCAGTTAAGAAACAGGTGATGGCAGAATCAGATGTCAGTATAAAATGAAAAACAAATGCAGTCAGCGTTTTAGATGCTTAGCTTATGAAAGTGAGGAAGGACTGAAGGACAACAGCTAAAAGATAACCTGGGGTCAGAGAGACTGTGCGTAGGTGGTTGGGGCAGGGTTCATAAATAAGGAGCCAATAAAAGGGAAAGAGTAGATATACTCAGATTAGGAAGGTATCTGGAAAAAATGACTGGGATTGGATTCTGAACATAATGGCAGACATATTGGAGGAATAACATATTTCTTGTTATTATCTAGAGAGAAACATAGAAAGTCAGGTAACATATTGTAAGTTTGAGTTTCACTTTGGATGGTGGGTATTTGAGGGAATGTGCTCTTGATAGCTTTATGTCCGAGTCATTATCTACAAAGAATTCATCAGACTTTTAAGAAAAGCAGAGAAGGTTTATAATACTGTTTGTGAAGAGGAAGACAAATTCACTAGGAGTTAGTAGCATTGAAAAATACCTAAGGTTTTGGTTAAGTTGTTGTTTTGTTGCAAAAGTCATTTTTCTTTAAAGAAATTTAAATAATAATATGTAAATTATATCTCTAGTACTCATAATGCCTTTGTATAGAACTGTATTTCCATCTGGTATCATTTTTCTCCTCCCTTTAAGACTTCTTTTAACATATTTTGTAATATGGGATGCTGGTAATAAGTTTTTTCAGCTTTTGTATATCTGATAAAAGTTTTATCTTGCTATCATTGTTTCCAATAAGATGTCTGCTATTATGCTTATCTTTGTTCCTCTTTGTATAATGTACCCCGTTTTTTTTGGCTGCTTTTAAGATTTTCTTTTTATCATTGGTTGTAAACAAATTTCTTTGTTTTTTTTAACTGAGGAATAAACCCAGGGCCTTGCATATGCTAGGAAAATCCTGTACCATTGAACAACATCCCAGCCCTTTTATTTTAAGAAAGGGTATCACAAAGTTGCTGAGGCTGGCCTTGAATTTAGGATCCTCCTGCCTTGGCCTTCCAAGTACCTGGGATTATAGGCATGTGCCACCATATGTAGCCAAAAAATGTTTATTATGATGTTCTGTAAAATAAAATAAAAATGTTTATTATGATATAAAAATGTTTACTATGATGTACTGTAGTTCTCTCCACAGTGTTTCTTAAGCTTGGGGTTTAATGAGTTTCTTTGACCAGTGGGTTTATAGTTTTTGTGAAATCTGGAACTTTTTGGTAATTATTTCTTCAGATATTGTCTTTGTTTTTCCTCCCTGTGTTAAAAGCTAGAAACTCATAGAAACTCTTTTATCAAGGCAGTACCTGGGAGAGTCATAAGGTTCATCCCTTTGCTTGCCTTCTCTCAAAGATCACTATCTTTTGGAAAACATTGTTTCATTTGTTTTTGTTTATTTGTGCTAGGGATTAAACCCGTGGATATTTAATCAGAGTCACATCCTGATCCATTTTCATTGTTTTTTTAGAGACAGGGCTTTGCTAAGGACCCACTAAATTTCTGAGACTGATCTCAAACTTGTGACTCTACTACCTTAGTTTCTGAAATTGTAGGTGTGTGCCACTGTGCCCAGCTCATCTGTTTTGTTTCAGGTAGGAGGGTCAATGCAGTCCCTGTTATAGAAACTATACTGGATGTAGCAGTCATGTCATCAAGAAATTAAACTAGTAGCTACTTTATTTATTGATTTATTTTGGTACTGGAGATTGAACACATGTGTACATTACCACTAAGCTATGTTTTCAGTCATTTTTGTTTTGTTTTGAGACAGGATCTCACTAACATACTGAGGTTGGTCTTTAACTTCTGGTCCTTCTGACTTAGCCTTCTGAGTCACCAGGATTATAGGTGTTCTTTATTGTGCCAGAGCTACCTTAAAATTCTTACTTTAATATAAAGCTTCTTTTTAAATTTTGTAGGGCAAAAATGAATCTGATAGTTAATAATTACTTACTAGAAAGGACTACAACTTGGCCTACCATGTAAGAATAAGAGTAATTTGTCTTTTAAGAGAATATTAGTGCATTATTTTTTAACTGGTCTTAACTTACTTTCTATTAAGGCATAATTTTTAAGGGATAATTTCTGTACAGTAAAATTTATCATCCTTAGTGTCTTCACAAATACATAGTTTTATAACTATTATTGTTTGTAGTCAACCCTTCCTTCCCCACTAATCTACTGGCAACCACTAAACTATTTTTTTATTTTTATACTTTGGCCTTTTCCAGAATCATGAATTTAAGAATCTTATAGAATATAGCCTTTTTTGGGGGGGGGGGGGTTTGCTGGGGATTGAACCCTGGATCTCATGCATGCTAGGTAAGCGCTCTACCACTGAGCAAAATCCCTAGTCCAGAATATAGCCTTTTTTTGATCTGGTTTAACTCACTTCACATAATGCATTTGAGATTCATCCATGTTGGTTGGCTATCAGTTGTTCATTCCTTGTTCTTATTGAGTTTATGTACCATACTTACACAACATCATTAGCTGCCAAAGTAGTCAGTTGAGTATATCTGAGGATGGCATAGAAAGGATTTAGGCCTCTTCTGATGGGAGACTAAATGACCACAACATTTCTTTTCACATCTGAAAATTTTAAAACCTTAAAGTGTCAGTGTACATGCTCTTACTTGGCAAGTACAAGTTATTCAGTAGACTGAAGTGAATAAATTGTAACATAATTATGTTATGAGTAGTTCCTGAATTGCAAAATTTTTTAATTTGTAAGAATTGAAAGAGAAGGAGCTGGGCTAGTGGCACATGCTTATATTCCCAGCTACTCAAAGAGACTGAGGCAGGAGGAGTGCAAATTTGGGGCCAGCCCCAGCAATGTAGCAAGACCCTGTCCAAAAATTTAAAAATAAAAGGGGCTGGGGACAAAGCTCAGTGGTAGAGTACCCCTGGATTCAATCCCCAGTACCAATAAACAAACAAACAAACATATAAATAAATAAATAAATAAATAGAGATAGATAGATAATGTATATGTATTTTAACATACATTTGGGAGCACAATAAGAATGCACTAAATGCTTAATTTTAGAAAATATGAAACAATTTCTTGTTCCCTCCTGTGTCTCCTCTTGAAAAAGATTTTATAAAGACCAGCAATTTCTTCATTTTATGAAGGACTGATAAAAAAAAATATATGATTTTTTTTTTAATACTGTGAATGTTGAACCATTGTCTGGTGCGGAACTTTTTAGTTTAGGTTTCTCATAGAGAAATTCTTTTTATTAATTCTTCTGAAAGGATTCAGTTTGTACATAATGATGAATTTAAGCTTTAAAAGTTAAAAGAGGTTTAAAATTTAAACAATGTCTTTGAAAGAATACTTGAACTTTTCATTTAATAACTTGCAAAGGAAACATATTTGGATTGAGGTTATTTCTTAGTACATCTGCTCTTTATAAAATTAGATTTTTGGTCTCATTTCTAAATATTTTGTCTGGTTATAATGTGATATCTAATACTTATATTTGACTCTCACTCTGTATGACTTGATTGGATAGGTCTTGGTTCTAGAGCAAAATTCTCAGGCTAGCTAAAAGTGAAAATGTCTTTATATTCTACTACTCTAAAGGGAATCCAGTAGCATTAATTAATATGTGTTAGAAGTTTGTTATGGAAATTTGAATTAAAAACTCCTTTGGAGTGGGTGTACTGGGGATTGAATACAGGGGCACTCAACCACTGAGCAAAATCCCCAGTCCTGTTTTGTATTTTATTTAAAGACAGGGTCTCACTGAGTTGCTTAGTGCCTCACCGTTGCTGAGGCTGGCTTTGAATTTGTGATCCTCCTGCCTAAGCCTCCTGAGCCACTGGGATTACAGGCATGTACCACCACACCCAGTTAAAAACATTTTAATTGTCCTAAAACATACATAAATATTTACTGGATATTTATTAATTGAGATGCCCTCTAATATGTAAAACAAGTCAGTTTTATTATGACAATGTATTTCAGATGAAAGTAATGAAACAGAGGTGCAGCTACAACAGAACAGCAAGTTGATGTGGAAGCAAGGTCGACAACTACTCAGACAGTAAGTATCTCGTGGCCAATCTTATCAATAGTCGAGGATGAGAAGCATTATTTTCATGAGATTGTTTTCCTTTTGTATTTTCAATTCAAAAGAATAAGTTTATTTCTTATTTTATTACTGCTTTGAAAAAGCTTAATTGAATTGCTGTTTAATTTTCATATTAAACACTTTTCCCCTTTTTGTTTTTGTTTTGTGGTACTGGGGAATTGAACCCAGGAATGCATTAGCACTGAGCTACATTCCTAGTCCTTTTTTATTTTGAGACAGGTTCTTGCTAAATTATAGAGACTGGCCTCAAACTTTTGATCCTCCTGCTTCATTTTCCTGAGTTGCTGCAATTACAGGCATGTACCACAGCACTCTTCCCTTGGAATAGATTTTATATAATTTAAAGAATTATTTGCCCTTATTTTTCCTACTGCATCATCTGTGCAAGCAGATACATATATTTCAATATAGGTCTAATCAGAATTTGCATGCATTTTTTGTTAATTTAAAAAAATTTAAGTAATTTGTTGAGATTAAATTCTGAGATTTTGAAAATTCTGCATAGCATAAGCTTTCTCCTGTATAATGTGTATCTGAGACTATACAGAGGAAACAGTTCAGTTAAGGTTTTGGTGTCAAGTAGTAGACTATACCATCTCAGTGCTTGGTCCTTGTATACCACCTTTGAAACAGGTATTCAAATTTTATGCCAAGGTAAAATGAAATATGCTGCCTGTTTGAGACTTTTGGGTTTGCTTCCAAAATGAAAAAATGCTAGTTATTCCTTTTGACTTAAGGAAGATAATGTCACAACATCTCTTCATATTTATTGTTTATTTAGACAAAATTAGAAAATAATAAATCCTTACTAATATTTAAGTGAATTTTTATTAGTGTCCTCACTTTGGTCTGAAGTATGACTTAGGTATTTTGAATTTTAAAATAGGCAATTTTTCTTAAAATGCTGACTTTTTAAAAGTGATTTCAAAATGATGTATCCAAGATATACTTTAAAACCTTAAGAAGACCTATAATCATCTTAGAAAAGGGTGACATTTTATGAGTTACAAAGTAACTATTAGCCTGTTTACTTATGGCCATGTGGTTTTGTTGCCAAAGTGAGGTACACATCAAATATTATTGCTAAAAATAGAAAAATACATTTTTTGTAGTAGTCTGTAAGAACAACTGATTAAATTCAGGAAAGTTGGAAGTTTATTATTTTAATCAAAACTTTCTATATATATTCATTAGGGTTGAAAAATGAGCATCTTGGTTTGGTAAGATACACTTATTCCATTTGATCACATATCTTTGTGAAATCTTTCTGCTCTAATAACTTTTTTTTAAAGAGAGAGTGAGAGAGAGGGAGAGAGAGAGAGAGAGAGTTTCAACATTTTTTTTTTTTTTTTTAGTATTTGGCGGACACAACATCCTTGTTTGTATGTGGTGCTGAGGATCAAACCCGGGCCGCAAGCATGCCAGGCGAGCGCGTGACCGCTTGAGCCACATCCCCAGCCCTCTAATAACTTTTGAAACCAAATCTTCAAATAAACTGAACAAATAAACTATCTTGTCAACCTTTGTTTTCTTTTGTCCAGTAGATTCCATATCAACATATACTAATGCCTAATATTTTTCTACTGTTTATTAATGGCATTTGCCCTTTCCATGGTCCTGCCCCTGCCATTTGGTCTTTTTTTTGATTAACTTTGGTGTTAAATGGTAATCAAGGGCTGGGATTGTCGCTCAGCGGTAGAAAGTTTGCCTAGCACATGTGAGACCTGGGTTCCATCCTCAGCAACACATTAAGAAAAAATAAACAAATAAAATAAAGGTGCTGTGTCCAACTACAACTAAAAAGAATTTAAAAAAAATAGGTATTCAAGTGCTGTCTGTATGCCAGAGACAGTATTAGTTGTGTCTGTTTTTAAGGAAAGAAAACTCAGGTTTGGGAAAATTAAAGTTATAGGGCAAATAAGTGACAGAAATAGATGTGAGACCTAGGTCTAACTCTCACAATAAAGCCTGTGCTCTTTTTTTCTGTGCTGCTGCCTTTCTGCAACATGCACGAATTCACATACGTACCCTCTATCCCACAATTTTATTGTGGTTTATTTTTTATTTTTGAGTTATTTAAGCATAGATTTTTCTGTTCTACAGAAGTGACTTTTGGGAAAATACTATATTCTTATATGATGTGGAGGAAACCATATGTACTGAAAACATTCTCTCCAGATCTCAAACAATTGATGTGTGACTGGGGTTATAGCACAGTGGTAGAGCACTTGCCTAGCATGTGTGATTCCAAGCACCACATAAAACTAAATAAACTAAATGAAGGTATTGTGTCCATCTACAACTAAAAATATATTTTTAAAAAAACAGTTGATCCATGACAATTTACATTTGAAATATAAAAAAGTTGCAATCACTCTTATAAAATAGTAATTTGGTAGAATTTGGTAGTGAACTTGCTCTGATCCTGCAGAAAGAATGTGCCATGAAATATTGAGATACAGTTTCTGCGTAGTATAAATGTAATTAATGGTGTATTGTAGAATTGATTTTTCTCAGTGACTATAGAGGCTGGTACTGCAGGAGACCATTCCATCTGCACCTGGAATATTATTGACAAGTCTTAACTAGGATAGTGCTCCTAGGTCTTATGTATGCAGTGTATTAGAAGAATTGCTTTTATTTACACATTAAATTTTAGAATACTGATTCCTGTATGACTGAATTGTAAGGATCCTCTTCACACAGGTATCTTCAGGAGGTGGGTTACACAGATAATATTCTAGATGTGAAATCTAAATGAGTACAAGCTTTGCTGGGCTTTTCAAGTGATATCACTGACAGGGAAGATGACAAAAATCAGGATTCAGTTACAAATGGCACAGAGGCTGAAGTTAAAGAAACAGCAATGATTGGGTTAGTATTTTGTCTGGGAAGTATTTTAGTTGTAACTTAGTTCATATTTAATATTTTTGAATTTGAAATATTACTTTTAGGTGGGATTTGGAAATAAGTTAAAGTTTCATTTGGTTAGAAGGCAACACAGGGTTTGAAGTTAGCATTTGAGACTATTTAGTTCAAGAATGTAATTTCATATTTAGGCTATTTTATTTGCTTGAAATTTATTTAATATAAGATTTTTTTAATATCTTGAAGCTCAGTCACCTACTATTAGAACCTCATAGAATATTTTGATTTGAAATGCAGTGGTAATCTATAAGAATGGAATTTCATTATAAGTGACCCAGAAATCATAAAAATACCTCACAATTCTTTAGAAGAAACTTTTTTAACCACTTTTGTTTATGTAATAATTCTGTAACTCATCTTTTCTTTGATGTAAAATATCTACTTTAAATATACATATTTTTAGATTGAAAAATTTAATAATTTGAAATATTTTTCTTATTGAACATATTATTATTATACAGTTGTATATAATTCTAGTTAAAAGAACACTAACAGTTCAATAAATTCATTGTTCTTTATTGGAAAAAAATTTGCTATGATTTTTTCTCTTTTAAAAAACTATTATTTTATTTACTTATTTATTTTTATTTGGTGCTGAGGCTCAAACCCAGCACTTCACACATGCTAGGGGAGTACTGAGCCACAACCCTTGCCTCTGCAATCATTCTTAGTTGAATAAAAAGCCTAAGATTCTCTGAAAGTCTTAATTACGATGGTATTACATTTTAACCCATATTTAGGCTAGTAGAATGGTTTCAATTGAATGCTATAAATTTTCTAATGAGAACAAATTTCCTGTTATTTGGAATATAAACTAAAATTATAAGATTAGGTAAAGACATAAGATAGGAATTTTATAAAAAATACGTCTTTGGAACTTTCTTAAAAGTATTCATTAATAATTAAGAATCTATTGGGGCTGGGATTGTGGCTTAGTGGTAGAGCGCTTGATCACACATGCAAGGTTCTGGTTCCTCAGCACCACATATCAACAAATAAATAAATAAATTTTAAAAAAGAATGTATTAACTTGTATTTACAAATAAAAGTATGGATTTTTTTCTCTGTAGACATAGATCATATAGGTATTATTGTTTTTGTTTTTACCTTTTACATGAACCTAAGTCATTAAGTTAACTTAGGTAATATAAATATTTTTAGGGATGGTAATGCATACTTTTACAAAACCTTCAGTAATGACTTTCAGAGGAGATGTCTCCATTGTCTATTTTGTGTTTACCTCTCTTTTAAACTGAAAAGGATGTTAGTCTGAATTTGTCAGATTTCTGTAGACAAAGAGAAAAGGAGGAAAAAAATCAAAATCATAGCTCTCAGCAGATTTGAAATTGAAGATTTAGCTATTTTTTAAAATTTCCCTATACTTGTGACTATAGTCCATCCCCCCCTCCCCAAAAATGCCTTCTCATCTAAAACATTTTCTGATGAACTAGAGAGAAAACATTCTGTTGTGGCCCTTAGGAAAGTGTTAACTAAATTTATTTTGAGGGAGCTATGTTCAAGCCTTATATTTGAAAATTTAGTCATTTATAAAAGATTCATGGTTTATTCATTGGCAGAGTCAAATCTTACAATAATATCAATTTGACTAGTATATTGTTTTCAATAACTTTATTTGTACATTTGAGCTTTTTACCTCCTTAGCTAACAGTTCAACAAAAGATTCCATCAGAGAAAAATGACATATTCACTAGTTACTTAGTTATAAAAACTCATGTAATAAGTTAATTGAAGAGTTGCAGAAAGAAATACATAGGGGAAAAAGGTGGCAGAGATAATGAGAGAAATATTTTCAAAAATACATTAAGGTTGATATAATGATCAAAGTAAATGTGAATCTTGAGAGGGAGTTCTTTTCAGAAGATTATCACTAATTTTTTTTTTGTTCATTTGGTATTAGAGTGCTTTTATACACTGATCTATGTCTGTAGTCCTTTTTATTTTGATACAGGTTCTTGCTAAGTTGCTTAGGGCCTTCCTTCTTGAGAAGGATCTTCTTGCTCAGCCTTGATCTTCTTGCTCAGCCTTCCAAATTGCTAGAATTAAAATTGTGTACCACCATGTGAGGCACAATCCTAGCTATTAAGATAATTGAGCCAGGTGTGTTGGCACTGTAATACCAGCGACTCAGGAGGCTGAGACAGGAGAATCACAAGTTCAAGGCCAGTCTCAGCATCTTAGTAAGATTCTGTCTCCAAATAAAAAATTTTAAAAGGGCTGTGAATGTGACTTAATGGTTAAGTGCCCCCAGGTTTGATCCCAGGTACAAAAATTTTTATGATTTTAAAGTACTTTCAAATGAATAGCCACTTCTTATATTGCTTTCTAAATTCATAGAATTGTAATAGATGAGAATCAATGTCATTTGAGACTCATAATATAATATAATATAATATAATATAATATAATATAATATAAATGTAAGTTAGTAAAACTTATCCTGAGTTAATTTTATGTTGAGGTTAAAAAGAGTAACTGAGCATGATTATTTGTGTTTTAAACCAGAAAATCTGAGTTAATAGATTCTGCTTCTGTGCTGGATAATTTCAAATTCCTTGAAAGTGCAGCTGCTGATTTCAGTGATGAAGATGAAGATGATGATATTGATGGAAGAGAGAAAAGTGTCATTGATACTTCAACAGTGAGTTACATAATTCAGATAATATATATTTTAAGGACTACGTTTACTTTAAAAATAATTCATGTGGGGTTAGGGATATAGCTCAGTTGCTAGAGTGCTTGCCTTGCAGGCAAAAAGCCCTGGGTTCAATCCCCAGCACCATCTCTCTCTCTCTCTCTCACATACACACACACACACACACACACACACCAAAAAAAAAAAAATCATGCTCTTTAATATAAACCTTTTACTTTTTTGTGAGAAATTAGAAAGAGCTTTGGTATAGATTTCAAATTCAAGAATGCTTTTAATATTATAGCTTTGCCTTAAAAGCCCTCACTTGAATTTTTATTAACGTATTGAATATGATAATTTTTATAGAGCTGATGAATATAAGGAAAATGATATGGGCTGAGATTGTGGCTCAGTGTTAGAGCACCTGCCTAGCATGTGTGAGGTCCTGGACTCGATCCTCAGCACCACATAAAAATAAATAAATAAAATAAAGATATTGTGTCTAACAACAACTAAAAAATAAAATATTTTAAAAAAAGAAAATGATAAACATGTGTTATAGCAGTCTAGTGTTACAATATTATTACAATGTAATTGGCTGCTATAAAACAATAGAACTGGCATATAATCCATTATGGTGCCTAACATCAGCTCTGATGCAGTTTTTGTCTCTCTTGTGAGTTGCTTTAGTAGGTCAGGCCTACAGACTTCTAAAACTCTTCTATTACATTTCTTCAAATTGTTCGCAACAACTTTTCACTCCCAGTTGCAATCCCCACCTTCCACCCCCCCTTTTTTCCCTAGGAGAGAAAGCCTTTGAGCATTTTCCATAGGCAAAAAAAATGAGTAACCACCCTAGGCAACTTCTCTTGGGCTGACATATTTCCGAGCTGAAACTGATTTATATGTGAAGGAGGAGGAAGGAGATGAAGGAAGAACACAAGGAAAAAATACTAAGAGTCACACAGGGAGTGTGTGTGCTGAAAACGCGACTCCTCCGCCAACAGAAAAGGGCTACAGGGACATTGTGCAGCACTCAGTGCCACACTGCGCTATGCAGGGAGGGCAGCAGGGGTGAACTCACGAGGGGGCTTGCGCAGGGCACCGCCACCTTGGGGCGAGGGCGGGTCACCCAGCTCAAGCCCACCCGCCACACTTGTGGGTCTGTGCTGGGCGGGGATGCAATCCTGCCCTCATCCGCTCCCCACCCAGGAAATCCAACCTCACCCACAGCTGGCTAAGCGCAGGGAGGGGAAGGGAGCGGGAACCGGGGCACGGGGCATCCTCCCTGGGCGGTGGCTGCAGTCCTCCCGGGGAGCCCTCTCTCCTAGGAAAAGTCTCAGCCAAACTTTGTTCACCTCAGCCAGCGCCAAGGAGGCCGCTCGGATCAGGTGGGAGTGGGCCCGAAGCTGGCGGCTATACCTTCGCAGAGGCCCACTTAGTACTGGGTGATGGAGTCGCCATTGAGCGGGGAAGGATGACACAGGGAAGCCCCCAGTTGCAGGCTCCCTGGAGCCCAAAGGCGCCGCCGCAGCTCTCCTTCCTCTGCCTGGCGCATATGTAGCAGCAGCCGCACATGCCCTGCACAATGCTCCCCGGGCAGCTCCTGGGCTCCTCACACTTAGACTTGTCGCAGGGCAGGCAGACCAGCGCCCGGGTGCCAGAGCGCGTCAGCAGCAGCAGCAGCCCCAGTACCGAGACCAGGAGGTGCCTGCAGCCGGCCAGCCCCCTGCCCCCCGCCACCAAGTACATCCTCCTGCGCCACGGCCTCCTCCTCACAGCCTGGCCAGGAGCCCTGCGGGCGCCCTCCCCAGCACGGGGCACACGCGCCGCCGCCGCACCCGAAGCCCTCGGGGCCCCAGGGCGCGTCTCCCCTCGTGGGGCAAGGTCCCCCAGAGCCCACTAGCGTTGGCGCCAGAGGCAGCGGTGGCTTCCCCTCCTCCTCCTCCCAGAAGGAAAGGAGGAAAAAAAAATTTCCTCCTGGCAGCTCTGGTTCAACCCAAACTTCTGGCGGCGGCTGTGGCTGCGCTCCGCTCCAGCCCGGGTTGGTGGCGCCTCTTTCTTCTCCTCTTCCTAGTGGGCGGCAGGGCGGCAGCGCAGCCTCCAGGCCTGGTCCCCATCTCCCAAGCCGCCAAGTGGGCGCGGTGGCGCAGCAGAAGGTTTGCAGTGTCCTCTCTGTGCGTGCGTGCGCGGCTCTTTCAGGCGCTTGTTTATGGTTCCAGCCTCTGAGGCTAGGGCTGCGCCCTCCCCCATCCTACCTCATCCCCCAGACCTCGCACCCCCGCGCCCTGCGCCTCTCATTGACGGCCCCCCACCCCTCTTGGCCCAGCCGGCCCCCTCCCCCACCTCCTCCTCCTACCAGGGAGGCGGGGCCTTCCTCCCTCTAATGCCTCCTCCTCTTTTCCCCCCTTCTCCTCTTCCTCCCGGAGCCTACCCTGTGGCTGCGCTACTGCTCTGACCCACGCACCGCAAATGCGGCTGTGTCTCAGCTTGCCTTGGATAGGTGCACACCCAGAGAACTGGGAGAATTGCTGCGACTGGAGCGCCCGCCAGCACAGTGGCCACCACTGCTAGCCTAGGAGCACCCGGGCCAGAAGGCTACACCAGTGCCAGGCAGTTTTGAGATCTGAGACCCCAGAATCTCCTTGCCAGGGGATTGCTGTAATCTCCGCTGGGCACCAGCTGAAGCGAACCCCAGGAAAGGGAAACAAAAGCATGGAAGCTCTGCAAACTGGACAAGAATCCATCTTCCACTGGAGCTGGGAGTAGACTTTGTAAAAGATCATGTAATGGAGTCTCGGGAAGCTCCAGAGGTCTCCAGCGAAGCTGCTGGTGAATTAATTAAGTGCTTTAAATGATCTAGTGTAGCAGTAATTCACTTGCAGGTCAGCATGGGAAAAGAAAGAAGAAGCAGAGCAAGCAAAGCAGCAGCAGAAAAAAAATCCTTTATTGTATACAAGCAATCTTTTTGTAGTATTGTGAACAAAGAAGGCAACCTTCCAACAGCAATAAATCAGGTCTTTCAGCTAATATACATACATACATAGTATACAGAAGTTTTACTTTCTAATCAGAAGTGACCCGCTTCTCATACCTAATATACTGTCAGCCTGGAGCATGCCAATCTCTTCTCTTGTTAAGAACAGATAATAAACTTTTTCTTAGCGCCATTCTAGCCCACTTGGCAGAACATCCCGTTTGCAGGCATGTCCTCCGAAGGACAGCAGACACCTAGTTTTCAAGCATGCCTGCTGTTACCTCTCTATACCTTGACAGAATATCCCATTTGCAGGCAGACTCCATCAAGGACAGTAATAGTAAAACAGTCACATCTGATTCTCTACAGTCTAGGTAAATATTCCACCAGGGTTGGGAGGACTGTTGGGGATGAATGTAGTTAAAGTTGAATTTTAACTGTCCACTTCATGTTTTGTCACTCTGCTGTCTGTGCCAAGGGTGGGGTGACTGGAAAGTAACAGCTAAATCCTTGTCCCTGGAGTAGGACCAAATCCTGGATTATTACAAGTCTTGACCTGGGGCGAGACCCATAGTTGCATGCATCATCAATGTCATCTGACATCTGACATTGCCTTTTTTGTTTCCCAAGTTTACAGACAAAAGTGATGGGTTCTTTTTCTTTTCTTTTTCAAAAAACGTACTGTGTGTGTATTAATAAAGAAGATGTGTGGTAGAATGGTCTCTGTGATGAAACAGGTGAAGAAGCTACTGAAAATATGCAAAGTGCATGGTGTGGAGATTGTTTCTCTTCTGTGGCTGGCAGAAAAGGTTCTTGCAGTGATGTGTCTATAATTGATGGGATGAGAACCAATGATTGTTCTGGAAGTTACCCACCATCCACAGGAGGATGTGTACTAGGGTAACTAAAATTAATGAACTCATAGAAAGTGACTTGGATCAGTATGGAGATGGGGTGTCTGCTCTTGTGGCAAGTATAAAGTGGGCGTGGATGGTGACCCTCTAATTCAAGATGGTCTGGCAGCAGAAACCTGGTGGACAAGTGGATTCTGAAAATCCTGACTAATGATCCAAAAGTTAATAGAAGCAGTGTAAAGAGGAAGGAAACAAAGATACCTTTGAAATCTTCTGTTTGTGGAGCAAATTTATACTTATGATTAATATTTTGGTTTAACCACATTAATCCTCAAACAAAAATCCAAAGTTACCTGTGGAATATTCCCCCATTTCTGCCATCAGAAAACTATAAGCATGTCTTCAATCTCATTCCTTTATTCTGAAGAGAGGAAAGGACTCACTAATCTCTAGTCTATAGTCTCTTATCACTGATTATTAGGCAGTCACAGGGAATTTGTTCAACATTGAAAAGGGAGAGGAAGTACCATATCTTCCAGGAGAGTTTAAAGGGCTGTGGAGGAGAATTCATTTCCAGGGATATTGTAGAGACAATTCCTGCAATGGTGTAGGGTTCAGGTTAGATGATCTTCAAAGACCCTCATACCCTAGGGTCCCATAATAGGTATTAAGTGGTAAAATCATTTAAAACATGCCAGGTTTTCTACTAGCAAAACTAAAAAATAAAACACACAACTCTGTTAAATACTAAGTTGTTTCTTGTAACCCAAAATGTACCCACACTTCTCTATGGGATTTGCCAACAAACTGTCATCATTGTACTGTGTTAAAAGGCTGCTTTCACTCTTGGAGAGGAGGTTTTCTGTATTTCTGTCTAAATTCAAGTGTAAATACATTATTAAAATGTAGCAAAAACATGTAGGACTCAACAGGAAAAACCAAGGTCAGATGATGGAAAAAAAAGGCAAATGTGAGAGAGCCACTATCATTTAAAAAAGGGTGGTAATGATTATTGCCAAAGTTTTGCTTTTTTTTTTGTTTGTGATTTTCCTCTTTTAAAATCAATGTATTAAGGATTGAGACAGCTACAGATTGAGCACAGGAAAGGGAAAATATGGAGGTCAATATCTATCCTTAATGGGCCTTCAGAGACGGAATCACCTGTAAAGTAGATAGACACAATATGAGAAAGGCTGACTTCTCAAAGAAATTCTCGTCAAGCTTAGCAAGGACTAAAGAGAGTCTTAAGACTAAGATGGATGTATGAGCACAAAAGAATCAAGTTACACATGATTCTTTTTTGCCATAGAATTCATAGTTATAGAAGCAATGGAGAAAAGATTTCTTGAAGTTTCCTAGTGGCAAATGAGAAATCTGCAAGGATATGGCAGCTCATTTGAAACAGTATGTGAATGAGGAGCTTAGTTAAGCTCTTTTCTTCTCTGCGATTCTGTAGAGACCAGAAGCTGAGGCTTAAAGACAAAATGTTTCCCTCATCTTCAGAAGCCAGAATAGGGGTACAGAAAGAAGTTGGGTGAGCCCAATATAACGACAATAGGATGTCATATGAGAAATGGACTGGGAAAAGTTACATGGATCCTGAATGGCATGTACATCTAACAATTAGAGCCTTGCATAGAAAGTGGCTTAATGCCTCTTTCTTTAGGAAGCCTCCTTGAGTTCATTCTCTTCTCTGTTTGACAATATTTTGTAAGTACCTCTGCTTACAGCATTTATGATTTTATTTGATCAGTAGTTCTTTAAGTAACCCTGAACCCAGTTAGGCTGTCAGCTCATTGGAGTGGGTGGAATTTAAGAATGCATGATGCATGAATGAATTAGTTGAAAGGGAAGAGAGGGAAGAATTAAATAGAAAAAGATGTTTGGATATTTTTTGTGTGGCCCTTTTCTTGGTTGTAGAAAATACCCCTAAAATTAAGCACTTAAAAGGGATGCTTGGGGCAGGAGGGAGTCTTCCAAACTGGGAAAAAAACAGTCTCAAAGGAAAAGGAATTAGAATGTATTTCTGATCGAGGTCTGGAAGAAGAGAGTGTCTGCCCCCTATTGACCACTGGGCATGTTGGAGGGAGAAGATTAATATACTTGAAAAAGTCTGGAAATCAAAGTGTCTAGTAGAAATGAGAAAGCACTAGACAGAATGCTGGTATTAGAGCCTTCCTCCCAGATACAATGTCTATTCTAACCTTTTGACTGGAATCACACTCTTTGGGATGTGCATACTATTTATATTTTCCTGAAATGAAAAATGTAGAAGTTGTTTTTTGAGTTGGATACAAGAATTATTATAGTGTAGTTGCACAAAAGAAAAAGTTTCATCATTTTATAAAAATGTGTCATACATTTTAGAAGAAATCAGGACAATGGGTCTGGCTCTTTCTGCCTCTTTCTGCCACATCTCTCTGGTCCCCATAGCTGGGATCACTTACATAGACTCACACCTAATCTAGGCCTTGGCCATTTCATGACATAAGTGAAACCCTAAATCTATGGGCTCAGCTATCTAATTTTGGTATCTGGATCTGGTACTTGGGCTGTGCTATCACCATCTAGTACTTCATATTTACTAAATGGATCTTTTCTTATCTACTCTACCAGTGAATGGTAACTGTTCCAGAGATACTAGAAGAGTAACAAGGCCTGGACATAAAACACAGATTCTCTGCAAGGTTTAGCCTAGGGAACACACACACACACACACACACACACACACTGCCCCCTTACTCCAAACAAGTTATTTATGCATTCTGCATTCATTTTCTCCTCTATAAAGCGGACCTAAGAATAGCAAAATTAAAGGGTATTGCATAAATCAAAGATTGTTCCCTATTTTGTTACTTGTTAGAGTTCTTCTGATTGTCCTCTTGTTTTTTTATGCTTGGGTGGGAATCTCTGATATGTGATATCTTAGCATCCATTCCTCTGAAACATCTGCCTGCCCAGAAACTTGCTGTTTTTTCTTCTTAGGATCTTCTGTTGGTCCTGCTTTGGCAATCTGTCTAATATAGGGGTTTTAATCTTTGGGATATTTTCTGGATCTCATTTGAAAAAACAATAATTTATGATGATAAAAATAAGTAATAGCTAACATTTAGAAAAAGCATCTTAACTGCGAGTCAATTCATGAAACACTTCAAATGGGTTATTTTAATTAATCTACAGAATACCCCTTTAAGTCCAAAGCCTTATATTATCTCCAGTGTCTTATGTTGTCTTCATTTTACAGTTGAAGAATCAGAGGCACAGAAGGTTGTACATATGGATATCAGTTTTGGAACTCAGTCCTGTTCAGCACCGCATAAAAATAAATCAATAAATTAAAGATATTGTGTCCATTTACAACTAAAAAATATTTTTAAAAAAGCTATGGTGCATTTCCAATAAATCTTCACATACTTGTTCAATTATTTTCTTTGATAAATTCTTAAAGTGAAATTACTGGTGGGTCAAAAGTTATGTACATTTTGGCATGCATTGTCAGACTGCCCTCCACAAACACACATTCCCTCAAACACTTAGGGAAAGTTCTCATCTTCCCAGCTTGACGGCCCTTCATGTTAAAAACCTCTTTCGGTTGCTTTAAAAGCATCTTACATTGTAGAGCTTTTTACCATTTTTGTCAACTTTTAAGAAATCATTTTCACATTCATTATTCCATTAGATCTTTTAAAATGTTCAGCATTAGAAGGTTTTAGTTATGGATTATCAAATGTTTCAACCTTACAAATGATCAAATCATGTAACCTGGCAAATTGTATACTCTACAGTTTTTTAAGGGAAAGCGTTAGGTATTTAATTAAAATTTTCTCCTAAGAAGGAATGCTTTTATAAAACTGAACTTATATAATTGGATGAATTATTGAAATCCTTTTCTAAAGGTGAGGCTATTTCAGGTCAGATGGACTGAAAGATTTTTTTTTTTTGGGGGGGGGAGGATAGCTAGAAAAAGCAAGAGCAAGAAAGTTGAGATGAGAGAACCCAGCCAGGCATTGCAATGGAGAGGAGAAAGTTCCACTTAAGTACAATTCTACCTACCTCTCTGTCTTCTGTGTTCAACTCCTTTTCTCCTTCATGTCTTCAATAACCGGAAGATTCATAGCTCTAAATTGCAACCATTCTTCCTCCCAATCTATATGGCATCTATGTCAATAAATACAATCAAATTTATTTCAACCATGACATCATTGCTCAAATGTACTTATAATGTTTGTTTGGGAATTGAATTGGGTAGTCCTTTGAAGAAACAAGCCTTATTGTTTGTCATATCTAACCCAATGTACTATAACTCAGGCAGATTATCTTCTTTCTTCACCAGACAAGGCTCTATTCTCTTGTCATCTTTACCAATTTCATCCTCAAAGGAAGCTTTGCATCTGTTGGAAATATTGAAAGGAACCAAAACATGTTAAAAAAATAGCAAAAGAAGAGTTAGGGAAAAAAAAGGTAGACATTGAGAGTATTCATGTGAAAAGCATACAGCTTTTCCAACTGCTGACAAGTAGACCTGATCTGAATGTAAATTCTCATATGATAATATTCTTTAGAATGCTAAGGCTTTGCATTCATTCCTACATATGCTGCAATTACTTTGTCATTGAGATGAGGATTCATTACCTATTTTCTGGTAGGAAATGGTAGGTCTCACCATTATGCCTGTTCCTTCTCTTCAATCTGGACATACATCTAACCAGCATTTACCAGCTTCCTTGTAGGTTTTTCTGGAGTCATGAAATGTGCAGGGAAACAATGGGGGATCTTCTATATGCCTGATATCAAAAGCCTCTCCACCATTCTGCATTCTCTGATATTCCATTTCTGCTGGCTGACCAGGCCTTCCAAAGAGAACTCTAAAGCACTAGAAGATTCTAAATCCACTAGATAGATGAATCCTGGATCCCTGAACAACTGCATATATTGGACTTCCCACATAAATACACACATTCACATATACCTCATTGAATCTCACTGGACTCTAATTTGAGTGAGAAATTAAGCAGTGTAAAATGTCATGAGATTTGGGGCTTCTTTATTACAGTACTGAGTCTGTCTATCCTAACATAATATTTTAGCTTACACAAAAATGGCCTTTACTGTTTATTCAGAGCCAATCGTTTGTTTATATCCTTATACAAAATGCAATTTTGGCGTGTGTTTACAACTAACTTACACTTGTTGATTGTTTGTGTAATGAATATATAATTCTTAGGCTACCAATCTTGACATTCAAAATATTTTCAATGTTATCAAATTACAATGAGATCCAGAAGTGTATTAGTACTGATTATGGGAAATTAGAATAAATAATATCAAAACTTTCCACTTACTCAAGTGGGAAAACTATCATCTTTATTATGCTGCCCTGTAAGTTATATTTCCCGAGCCTCCACACTCTTACACATCTCTGATGGTGGATATTGGGAGTAACCAAGATCCTGTGTACTTAAAGAAAAATGAGATTCTTCAAATTCTTATTTTTCTTTTTTTTTACAAGTCTTTCGGAGTCTTTTTTCTTCCTTTCTAAGTCTCCATTGTAGTACTACTATGTGATTTCCCCTTTGACACCTTCTCTACTCTTTCCATTGCATCAAGATCTGCAGATTTATTGTGGACTATAAATAAGCACCTCTTTCTACTTATCATGTGAACTTTAGGAATATTGTAACATTTTTATATGGGAAGCTAAGGTCATCAGACCTATATTCCTTATAATTAACAGCTTAATATTTCTTAATCACCTTACAGGCTATATTTGTTTTGCTTCAACAGCTTTTTCAAGCTCAAACTAAAGCTCATACAACAAATCAAGCTCATTACCCAAAGTTACTAGAGTGTTATAACTGTTTAAATGACTATTGGCAAGAGGAAAAATGGAAGATTGATTATGTATATTGTTATAGGTTATCAATCGAAGAGTCAGGATTTGGGTATCTGATTTCAGAGCACAAGCTTTCCATCAAACCTAAAAAATTATAATGTTTTATTTAAACAAATAGAAAATTATAGATAGTGTTGTTTTGATATTATTTATTCTAAATGAGTATATATATATATACTCATTTCCTAAGAATGTTGACATTCCCAAAAAAAATTTTTGGAACTGGCCTTTGATCCAATTATAAATCTACTAGAAAATTAGACTTGTTAGGTTCCTAGCCTGGTTTTGTTTTTTAAAAAACCATTAGCTTAGTAAAAAAAATAGTTCCTTCCAGCAACAAAATTGATGAATATTGTCCCTCACGGAAATATACAAAATCAGTTAATTCCCAAAAGAAGAAATAGAAATGACAAATAAACATACAAAAATAGTTTAAGCAAATATAGTCAAAGATATGCAAATTATAACAAGAAAAAAATTTCATCTATTAGATTGACAAAAACGTTAATGGTTGTCAATATCCAGGACTGGCAAGGCTGGAGACAACAAGGACTTTCATGAATTATTGATAGTACTACAACACAGTTCCTTTTTTTCTGGAAAGCAGTTTGGCAACATATATGAAGTTTTAGCTGGATATATTCCTGATCCAGATATCATACTTTTGTGGGGCAGATGGTTCCGGGGATTGAACTCAGGGGCACTTGACCACTGAGACACATCCCTAGCCCTATTTTTTTGTTTTTTTTTTTTTGTATTTTAATTAGATACAGAATATCACTGAGTTACTTAGTGCCTCACCTTTACTGAGGCTGGCTTTGGACTCAGGATCCTCCTTCTTTGGCCTCCTGAGCCACTGGGATAATAGGCATGTGCCTCAAAACCCAGCTCAGATACCACAAATTTTTATTGTATCTGGAAAGATATTTATGATACATTGTTGATTTTTTTAAAAAAGGAATAGTATGATAATAATGATGGTAGAATCTCATTTTATTTATATTTATACTTAACTTCATATTCTATCACTGTACACAAAAATATCATATATAAATAAAATTCTGGAAAAAATGTTCACACACATATGATCTACATTGGCACAGGTTGCAATAATTTTTAACTGTTTTTAAGACATGAAACATATTCACAAATGAAGTGAACTTGCCATGTCTGAAGACAAGCTTTCATTATGTGAAATGTAGATCAGCCTCAAAAGAGAATTTACAAAATTGTTTTATAATATAATGGAAAGAAGATCTCCAAATGGTGAAGGCATTCAAGTGCTCAATATTTGAAGGTGTAATTCTGAACGGTTTGTTAACAAAATCGTCATACTGGTCTTATTGTTGTACCTCATTTGTTCTGTTTATTTACATCAGTTTTCATTAACAAAATTTGAGAACTGAGCCCCAAAGAAATTCACTCACTCAGTGTATGAACAGGCAGTAATTTCTTTAGCTTTGGCATGCATTAGTAAATGAAAACATATTTTTACTTGATTGACCAAGCTCAGGAATCTGCAAGTCTGCTAACATAGCATTATGTGGATGGTGCCCTGAATAATACCATGTGCCTTGTTGCAAAAGCTGAAGATGTACTTGTGGAATTTATTTTATTCCGATTTATGAGGACTGCTGAACACAAATAGATTATTGTAGTGTCTGTGATTAATGGCTGCATGCACTTCATAAATCATTTGATGCAATGTCTGAATGAATTTTACTTGCAAAATCAGTTTCAATCAGCCTGGCTTGAAGACTAGGTAAAGCAGAAGGAGCTGTCCAGTTGTGGGAGGTATCAAGGTGGAGCAGTAGTGAGCACTACATCCAGTTTATATCTCCAGTTATCAGTACTTTGGAAGAGTGAATACACAGCACATTAATTAAATCTGAAGATGGAATTGGAAATGACACAAATGCTGAGAAGGCCAGGGAAATGATACAAATTGGCCTGAAATGATAAGTGGGGGGTGGAATAAAGGCAAAAAAATGTGACAGATTTGTCTGTGTGCACACTTATACTTGCATGAATCTGCGAGTGCTTTGAAAAGTTAATTGATTTTATAACTCCTTTAAAATCCCAAATATCATATAAAATCTATTTGGGAATAATGAATATTTTAAAAAGTGACTGCATGGTTTTATTCCAAGATCAATAATATTCAGCATTTGTTTTTAAAATAATGATTTTATGGCTTTTTCAATACATAGATAACACATATTCATCACGAAAGAATCAGAAGCCATAGATCAGCAACAATAAAAATATTCTTTAGATTTTCAATGGGGTGTATATTCATATAAACAAAAATGAGAAAATGAAATCATGTTGCATATTTAATTTGGTATCCAGCTTTGTGTTGTTGTGATTATTGTTTTATTTTTTCTTTGTTTTTTCAGTACTGAGAATTGAACCCAAGGTCTTTCATATGCTGGGCAAGCATCCACCAATGAATGACACCCTGCCAGCCCTTTTCTTAAATACATTTTTTAGTTTTTGATTGGTCTTTGTTTTATTTATTTGTTTATATGTGATGCTGAGAACGTGCTAAGTGAGCGCTCCATCACTAAACTACAACCCCAACCCCACCAACCCTTTTATTTCTCTCTCTCTAAGTGTATATGTGTGTGTATGTATGTGTGTGTATATATATATATATATATATATATATATATATATATATATATAGAGAGAGAGAGAGAGAGAGAGAGAGAGAGAGAGAGAAATGGGTTGATGGGTCTTTATTGTTATTTATTTATATGCGGGGCTGAGAATCAAACCCAGTGCCTCACACATGCTAGGCAAGCATAGAGTGCTTGCCTACAATTGAGCTACAACTCCAGGCCCACTAAACCTTTTTTTCAATATTTTTATTGGTGCTTTAGAATTGCACATAATGGTGAGATTCATTGTTACATACTCATACATGCAGACAACATAACAACATAATTTGGCCATTATAATTCCCCAGTATTTTTCAATATATTTCAGTCAATATCATTCTCCTTCCACCTTTCCCCTAGTCCACTCCTATACTGATCTCCCTCAATTCTTCTATTTTCATGAGATCCCCTCATTTTCTTCTCCTCTTTCCACATAAGATAGAAAACACAGGAGCCTTTGCTTTGTGAGTTTGGCTTGTGTCACTTAACATAATGTTTTCAAGTTCCATCCATTTTTCTGCAAATGACATAATTTCATTCATAAAGGCTGAATAAAACTCCATTGTTTATACATATCACATTTACATTCTACCTTTTTAGATAGCCATTGAGTAACCAGTCTGGTGTCAGGTACAGTTTCTCAATGAACAAGGCAGACAAGCCTCTGCTTTTATGGAGCTTATACTGAAATGATTGGAGCATAAATCAGCAAAGAAAAAAGTCTTATTGGTACTAAATACTTTACATGCAATTAAAATGAAGAGTGTGAGGGTCATCCCAGATAGACTGAATGGCTGTGTTAGAAGGGGTCAGGAGAGAGCATTTTTTAATAGGTAATATTTAAGCTGAAATAGGAATGAGCAGAAGTGAGCCATCAAGTATGAGGTCAGAGTCTTTCTGGCAAGGGGAACAGCTAATGCCAAGCCCTAGGCTGAGGACAAGCCTGGGAGACAGGAGGACATTAGGATGGTGGTAGAAGAAGAGGGATGGTGAAGAATACAGGAGAGCCAGACTTAGTGAGGAAGGGGCAAAGTCAATGGGTTGGAAGTCTTAATAAATTGCTGATGCAAAGGAAATCTCAGAGCAGTGAACTGTCAGAATAGAGAGACATGAGCAGAGAAGAGTATGCTTGAAACTGAGATTATAGAGGAGCTATAGTTATTGGTGATGATGAGGTTAAGCATAGGAACCAGTGAGTGAAGAAATTGTGATGGAGAAATAGATCATTGGATGACCAAAGTTCATTAAGAAAAAATATTTTGTACAGCTTTCTTTACTTTCTTTAGATATATTTCATAGTTAACCTACATAAACACATTTTAAAAAATTAATACAATTCTCTAGCTAAAATACAAGAATAATTAAAAGAAAACACTTTTAAAATTTTATGTATTTCAATATTTAAGTGCTTAGATACAATTACATTAGACGTAAAAGTAGACATACAGTAGACATATGCTTGCACCTGTGCATAGTATCTCCTGTGAATTTAACAGCTAAAAATACAGATTAATTCAGGTGTGTTATGATGGTGACTTAACTAGCATTGCTTCAAGTGATACACATACATTTCTAAAATGGCAAAGACCTACTTCCAACAACTCATTGTATAGTTCTGAATTTTAAAAAAGAACAGTCTTCTATTTATTGGATACTTCTATTCCTGAAAAGTGCCATATTAAAACTTCACAAATCCTGTAATCTCAGTGGCTGGGGATGCTGAGGCAGGAGGATTGTGAGTTCAAAGCCAGCCTTAGCAAAAGAGAGATGCTAAGCAACTCAGTGAGACACTGTCTCTAATAAAATACAAAATAGAACTGGGGATGTGGCCTAATGGTTGAGTGCCCCCGAGTTCAATCCCTAGTACCACCACCACCAACAACAACAGAAATGTCAAAAATACTTTGTGTTTCTATGTTAAACATAATTAGGTTCAAGGATAAAATGGCTATAAACAATTCTTTTTAGCAACACGAAAAAATCCAGCACATTAAATAATGGTGCAGGACATAAGATGAGTCTTTGTTTCAGGGACTGGCCAGTATAGCGTAGGAAGCATATGGTCTGTGTATTCTGCCAACTGAGGAGCATCATCTTCCTACAATCATTGTGCCCACAGAAAATGACCCATAGATTTTTGAAAGCTGATATGTGGGTCCACCCACAGAGTCTATTTAACTGGTTTAAAGCAAGGCTTAGTTCAATTGCTGGTCTAGGAGAGGCCCAGCTGAGTGCGGGGAGAGAACTGTTTATATTAAAATATAGACTCCTTGCATCAAGGCCATCAAGAATGGTGGTACAGGGCTGGGGATGTGGCTCAAGCGGTAACGCGCTTGCCTAGCATATGCGGGGCACTGGGTTCGATCCTCAGCACCACATAAAAATAAAATAAAGATGTTGTGTCCACTGAAAACTGAAAAAAATATTAGAAAATTCTCTCTCTCTTCTCTCTTTAAAAAAAGAAAAAAAAAAAAAAGGAATGATGATATAGTTTGTACACTGCATAGTCCCAGAGGGAAAAACTAGTCAAATGACTATTTTTGTCTCTCAAATAAAAATCATAAGCTTGCTGGGTGGCTCAAGTGAAATTACATGTGAAAATATCATATTCATATTTTAGGTAACAATTTTTTAATTGTTATGTTTTTCTCTTCATAGACCAATAAGATTTATTGCATATATTAAAATTAAGCCTTATAAGGTATTTTAAATTAAAAAAATTATATAATCATGAACTCACAACCTGCACACCATTCTTTTGTCTTTTTCTAAGAAACCCTATCCTATCATAAGTCGGAATACAACAAACTCTGAGGTACTCAAAAGAAACAAGAAACTTCTTGAGTTAGAAAGATACTGGAGATTGAAAACGCTCTTAGAAAAATAATAAGCATGCTTCCATATTAGGATAATCATAGATGTGAAAATACTGTTACAGAGAAATTGGAATTGATTATTTAATATTACAGACTAGTTCTTTTGTTCACAAAATGGCTCTCTGACTTATAAAGGAGTTTACTTTATGCACTTTTATAAAGCTTCCTTATTGCAGTGATAAAGTGACTTGACGTACAACAATATTCCTTGAGGCATAGTTCTTAAAATCTGAATATTCTTTTGATGGTATTTATTGAGTTTCTACAATGTGTCCCTTACTGTGCTGGGCTCTGGGTATCTCAATTAAGACCAGACACTACCTCTGGCCAAGAACAACTTCCAGTGTGAGAAGACAATGTGTGAAGTGTGAATTCAAACACAATACCAGAAGTAAGGAATTTAGAGTTGTGATTGAGGTGTCCAGAAGACAGTGCATATAATTGAGCCTGGAGGAGGTGGCAAGGGTCTTACCAAGGAGATGGCAGTTCAATTGAGTCTTGAGTAGTACACATTTTCCCAGGGAAAAAGTAAGGAGAGGAGCAATCCAGCAAGAGGAAATAGCAAGCACATAGGGACTGAGGTCTGACAACTGAAGGGCTACATGAGACTAGAAAGTGAATTGGCAGAGGTGTGGTGCTGGGGTGAGGGGAGCAATAACCATGAAATTAGCTACAGCCTGTGGAGGCCTTTGGATGTTATGCTAAGGAGTTTGGATTCGATCCTGCAGAAAACTAGAAATCCACAGGAAATTTTAGGCAGAGGGCGATATCAATTTTGTTTGTTAGGGAAGCAACTGGGAGCCATGTGGAAGTGGGACAGCAAGGGAAAAGACAGATGACAGAGGGAAGTTTGGAGCCCTGTGTTAGTGGCATTATGCCCTGGTGGCTTTCATGTGTAAATTTCACCCTCTGCAGTCAGGTCAGGAGCTGTGGGCAGAAAGTAGGTTGAAAATGAAGCTTAAAGTTGACTTTTAAAGGCAGCAGGTAAGAGACTGAACCTAGAAGAGAGAGTAAATGCAGGAATGAGCTACCAATATGGACTTCAGTGTAGAGCAGTCAGTAGAGGTTGGAATCCGGAACCTAACCTAGGAGAAACAAAGTGGGAGGGATAGGAAACCATGGAAAAGAAATCTAAGATACAGGATGTGGGAGGGGGGGAAGGCATTAGACACAAGGTCAGGGTATGAAGAGTGGCACCAGATAAAAGACATGCCAGGGTTTCTCCAACTTTACTCAGTATCACAATCACCTGGAGGCTTTGGAAAATACAGCCCCCAAGATGATTATTCGGTCAAGGTCTGGAACAGCGTCTAACAATTGGCATTTCTGAAAGTTTCTGAAACAGAAACTTGATACTGCAGGTCCATGGACTAAATTTAAAGTAATGAGGTTCTGAGGGTGCTTCCAGCCCTACAATAACCTGAGTTGTCTACAAGATTTAAAAACATTTGAAACTTCAGGTGTAGGCAGTCAGTTACTAGAGAGAGGTCTGAATCTGTGGAGAAAGGCCAGTTCTGACAGATCAAATACACAGTCTGGGAGGCAGACCAGGAAGGTGGGCAGCTGTCCATGAAGACTAAACGAGACGTGATTTAAATTGTTTTTTCTTTTTTGTTCCTTTTCTCTGCAGGTAGCACCTACAAAATGGGACTAATGGTTGTGCAAGAAGTGAGAGAAAGAGGCAGGCCTGTGCAAGCACTGTGCTAGAAACTGTCTCTGAAACTGGATCTGTCAGGCTAGACCTGGGGTTTCTGCTCACCCTATCCTTCATTGCTCAGGCCGCCATCCAGGAGCATCCAGGGATCCCTGGGACCAAAGATCTCAGCCTCATTGTGAAGCTCACACTTTTTTCTGGGACCTTCTTCAAATGGGACTGAAAGATTCTGTTGCACTATTAAAAAGGAAAAATAAAAACATAGGTGCAGATAATCAAATTCTTGAGTTGATTAAATTGTCATGCATCTTTTTTTTAAAACAGTTTAGAGATTTTTTTAATATATATATATATATATATATAATATATATATATATATTAAATATATATATTAAATATATATATATATATATATTAAATATATATATATGTATATATATAATATATATGTGTATATATATATATTAGTTATCAGCGGTCACAATATCTTTTGTTTGTATGTGGTGCTGAGGATCGAACCTGGGCTGCACGCATGCCAGGCGAGCGTGCTACCACTTGAGCCACATCCCCATCCCTGTCATGCATCTTTTAATATGACAGACTGAAGAGGCTTCTAGAAACTAGGCCATATTTTCTGGAGAAATGCCAGTAATCATACAGTATGAATGAATATACAAGCGAGATGTTAATGCTCAACAATTTTTCTTATTCCTTTTTCTTTTCTTTTTTTTTTTAACTTAAGCTGTGAAGGTAACAGTAACACTGAAGCAATAACCAGTACAACTCAGGCAACAGATGGCAATTTGCTTAAATTGCAAGATGGGTTTGAAATTGGAATTGATTAAAATACTGATGCCTATAGTAGATGAAAAGAGTTGATTCATTTTTTGAGATCCTTCAAATATGGAAATTATTAATCAGCAAGTCTGCTGGTTTATCACTAGGTATTAGCATGTTACAAACACCAAATTCCTCCAACATTATTACCTATGTGACATAAATCCCTTTGGTTGCATAAGAAAATAAACACTCAATTTCCACATCATGAATAAACATAAAAGGTAATCAAGGCAACAGGGCAACTTGAACAGCATGGTTTACGTTCTAGTTACTTGCTATAAATTTATTGACTGACTGACTGACTGACTGACTGGATGAATGAGCACCAAAGAGCACCAAAGCAGAAAATGGAGGGAACTGTCAGCCTGGCACTAGACCAGTACAATAAAAAATGGTTAAATATTCACTGTTGGATACAGAGTTCCAAATTGAGGGGATGTTAGAAGGACAGGAGACATGGAGAAGGAAGAGGGATAGGAAAGTATAGAGACTGGATTATTGGTCAGGAGGGACCTGGGAGACTGGAAGAGGACCACTAGAGAGAATTGGATGACTGAAATCCTGATGAAAAACACTCCAGCAAAGTAACTCTTCAGACAAGGAATGGATTAAAATCAACATTGACATAAACAAGCTCTTGGTTCTAATTATTTGGCAAGTAACTGCTGCAAATCTCAAAGAACTTGTGTGGGCGAGGGTGGATCTGTGGTTTCTGGAGTCTACTCAAGTCATCTCAAAGGCTGTTAGACAAACACTAGGTGATGGAAAATCCAAAATGTTGGGGATACCAATTAATTCAACAGGGTTCAAGGTACAAATATTTTGCTTGACACAATGGTGAGTGATGCGTAATTCATATCCTCAATCTGTATTGTGAGAACATAAATGTTTAGAAATAATTATATAATAGGGTAAACTCTGATAAGTGCCCAGAAATATGAGAATGATTCAGAATATCCATCCATTTATTTTTTAAAAAAATGTTTTCAATTCAGTAGTATTAGTATATTCACAAAGTTGTACAATTATCACCACTATACATTCCACAATATTTTTATCACTCAAAGAGAAACCCCCTCTCTTTCTAATCCCGGATAACTCTAATCCATTTTTCCATCTCTATGGAATTTCCCTATTTTCAGTTGATGTCTCAAAATAAACTGGCCGTAAATGTAGGGTTTCTTTCTGGACTCTGGATTTGTTCCAAGGATCTTTATGTCTATTATTACAACAGTATCTCACTGTTGATTTCTGTAGCTTCACAATAAGTTTTGAAGGCAGGAAATTTCAGCTATCCAACTATGATATTTTTCAGATTCTTTTGGTTATTCTGAGTCTCTTACATTTCCATCTATACTTCATTTGACATTGTTAATTTCTGCAATATATATATATATATATATATATATATATATATATATATATATATATACACACACACACATACTGGAAACTTGATAGGGATTCCATTAATCTGTAGATCAATTTAGGGATCCATTTTGTCTTAACAATATTAACATTTCAACTCGTGGGATGTCTTTCTACTTATTTGAATCTTCATTTATTTCATTAATATTTTATAGTTTTCAGAGTATATGTTTAAATTTATTTTTAACAAACTATCCCTAGGTATTTTATTCCTTTTGGTACTATTAAAATGGAATTCTTGAAATTTTATTTTCAGATTATCTATTAAAACTAGTATATAAAAATATAATTGACATTTGTATGTTGATCTGATATTCTTCAGTTTGGCTGAAGTACAAACATCCTGAAGCATCCCAGAGGAATTGTATATGGTTCTTGGACCAGAACAGATCCAGAGGGTAAGCAATAATTTTCTCAGTACATTATAAATGTCTTAGTATCCAACTTCCCCTGTACCAGGAGTAGAGATGAGTAACTACATAGGTCCACTCCAAGGAAGGGTAAAAGACCCAGTGAGGATTCTTGGGATTGAATTCTGACATAAATCTGGAAGAATCCATCTACAAAAGATATTGGTTCTTTGAAATCTATTGGGTTGAATACAGTGCTTTTGTTTCACACTGTGGCTTTAATATTCTAGATTTGGAAAAAAAACCCAATTTCTCTCAATTATAAGAATCACTGTTTCTTTCCACTCAGTGGCTTCTACCGGCTGCTCAAGTATTAAATATTAATTCTCTCTGTGATTTAACAATGAGTGTATATGCAGCCAGATAGTTGCTGTATTGGAATCAAAACCAATGAACAACTCAGCTTGCTCACAGCTTATGAATAAGTAGGAAGAAAAAGGACTCCTTTACAAATGCTCAAACACATGCACCTTCTTGGCCACTCTTGCTTTTAAGAAGTTCTGGAGACCACTAGGTGTCGCTCTGTACAGATCCCTACGTTTGATGCAAAGGACTCTGTTCCTTGGCAAAGCTGTTCTCCTTTGCTTCGTGAGACTGACTGTAGATGATGGGTGTAATTTAGATCTGGAAGAAAACTCTCTGGGATTCCTGCCCTTCATGTCCATTTTCAATTCTCTTGATTTCCTGGCTAAGAACGTATTGGGTAGCGAGGCACACCCTGCCAGGTCTAGTCTCCTAGATTCCCCAGCTCCTCCAGGCAGAGCAAGCTTTAAGAGAGGGAGCCACCTTCATGGGGAGATTTGAAGCTATGACATCAAGACTTTCTTCTGCTTCAAATATTTGCTTTATTACTGGGTATTTCCTACCAGGTGGAAGGTTGTCCAGCAAGATCTGCCCCTGGGCTAGGAACACTATAAGTTAAACATATTGTTATTTAGATGTATATGTAACCTGGTGCTCCTCAACATCACATTAACATTAAATTGAGGGCCTGGGGATGTCGCTCAAGCGGTAGCCTGCTCGCCTGTCATGCGTGAGGCCCAGGTTCGATCCTCAGAACCACATACAAATAAAGATGTTGTGTCCGCCAAAAAATAAAAAATAAATATTAAAAATTCTCTCTCTCTCTCTCTCTCTCTCTCTCTCTCTCTCTCTCTCTCTCTTGCTCTATCTCTCTTACTCTCTCTTTAAAAAGTTAACATTAAATTGAGTTATTTAAATATATTAAGTTAAAATGATATTATCTACCTGTCTCTTTGAAAGGCACAGAATACAGATTTAAGAGTGTAAGTTTCAGTTAATAAAAAGGCAAGCCTGCCAGGGATGTGGGGAAATATAAGTCTGGGGTGTTAAATTCTCACAATGTATATCATAAAATTCAAGATGGTTGATAGAACTACAGAGTCAGAATAATATTTTTTTAAAAAAGAAAGTAATATATGGCAGTATTAAAATATTAAATTCATAAAACTTAATAAGCACAATGCCAGTGGATATGAGGAAACAGTCTTCTTTAGAGTTAGAGCAAATACCACAATCATTTTCTAGTAAAAAAGGTAACTGAGAGATGGGTGAGGGAGTGTATACCTGTAATCCCAGTGACTTGGGAGACTGAGGCAGGAGGACCACAAGTTCAAGGCCAGCCTTAGCAACTTAGTGAGATCCTGTTTCAAAATAAAAAGCAAAAAGGGCTGAAAGTGTAGCTAAGTAGTAGAGTGCCCTTGAGTTCAATTCCAGGTATTGCCCCCTCCCAACACTTTGACAAATTATACACTGCATTATTTGGGAGACTGATATGGTGTCATGAATCCCACTACAATATATAATTTAAATGCTTCAATAAAAATTAAAATTAAAAACTCCAATGTACCAGAGTAACACTCAACTAAAGAACATCTTCAGCCCTGATTTGGTAGTAGTGTATATTAAAATTAAAGCAAATTGTGTCATACTTGAAAAAAAGAAAACCCACAATTGCCTTTCAAAAAGAGAAAGAGGGAACTGAGAACTATGATCCCATCACTGGTTTAATTCATTTGATGTATTAATAATTTGAATGGATTACAAATCTAAACTGAATGTTTAAGTTAGATTTGCCTAGAACCCAAAGGTTTAATCTGTAACCTCAATAGATATCAATATTGTATATTAAGAATATTTGAATGTGAAGTATTATATAAAGTACTTTATTCACATTATCATATTAAATCTCCATAATAACCTATCACTTAGTATTTTATGTTAAATTTATTGATAAGAAATTGAAACACAAATGGGTGAAGTAAGTTTCCCTAAAAGACATTCTAATAAGAGGTAGGGCAGGATCTAATCTCAGATTGGAGGTTTCTCAGGGTCAGAGACCTTAACCACAGTGATTATTACAATTCAAAAAATTCTTTATAGTTTTCAAAATGTGTACAGCATTTATTTGTGGACAATATCCTGTTAATCCTGAGAGCAGGGAGAGTAGACATGACTTCCTCATCTTACAAATGTGAATCTAGAAGTTTGAGGAATAAAGAGACTTGCCCAAGGTCATGGAGTCAGAACTCAGATGGAGGCCTAATTCTATTAAGCAGTCTTGCTCCAAAGATTAGACATATAGTTAGCAGGGCAATGTAACAGCAGGCAGAGGGAATTCTAAGTAGAATAAAGACAAATGGTGTCAATCTTGCAACTTTACTGACTATTTAAAACCTGAACAGCCTTTGGTCAAGGGGAAGTGATGGTAGTTAGAATTATTAAAATCTGCATGACTTGATTTAATTAATTCTTATATTATTTAATTGCATATGGTTTGGACTCTCAAATACATTAATTTGTGCAAATCTGGATTCTTGTAAGCACACCTGATTACCTATGTAATCATCTTTATGCCCGAGAACTGCCTATTCATCCACAGCGATTGGATTAACCTCCTGTTATGGTTTAGCTATTAGGTTTCTTCCATCCCTCCACCTTAAGCTCATGTGTTAAACAATGCAAAAATGTTCAGAGGTGACCCGATTATGAGAACTGTGATCCCATCACTGGATTAATTTATTTGATGTATTAATAGTTTGAATGGAATACTAGGTGATAACTGTCAGCAGATGGGGTATGACTGGAGGGAGTAGGACACTGGGGGTGTGGCCTTGGACTTTATCTTGTTCCTGACTCCTTGAGCTCTCTCTTTCTCACTACTTCCTGTCTATCATCAGCTGAGCAGCTTTGCTTTGTCATGCCCTTCCACCATGATGTTCTATCTCATCTTAGGCCCAAAGCCATGTAGTCAATGGACCATGAACTAAACCATGAATCTGTGAGCCCCAAATAAACTTCTGCTCCTTTAAGTATTTTGTTATAGTGACACACTCCTACATGTGATGCTCTCTCATCCTCTCCCAACCAGAATTGAAGAGAACAGGATCCATGACCAATTCAATTAATTTCTATGTGTGGATAGAATGGCAGACCATGTAAAAATGGAGGATCATTGGAAATGTGTGAGTTAGAGACTGAATTGAGAAACAGGAAAAATAGATATTAGAAAATTTAAAAAAATGAATCAATGAGGCAAGCAGAGATGAAAAATAAAAAAGAACACTTTTCTGGACTCCTAATGCATTTCCAGTTTCTTGTCTCACTTCCATCAGGATGCCTGATCCTTTTCTGGCCATTTGGCTAGAGATGGGTTTGGCTATTTATGTAGCAAGGTGTACTGAGCCAACTTCCCATTTCAGTTGGTTATTGTCTTCGTTTTTCCCTTTGGAGTTTGCCATGGTTTGAATGTTTTTTGTCCATCCCCCAATTCAATGTTGAGACCTAATCCTCGATGAGAAAAAATTTAAAAGGTGGGCCTTTGTGATGGTGATTAAATTATGAGGCCTTATGAATGGAATTAATAT